>NC_051181.1:109711255-109760448 GCF_013339695.2 Rhipicephalus sanguineus
AAAGGTTACAGTTGGTTTTTCATCTCCTATCACTGCCTCTAATTTACTTTCTCTTTTGCTATCATTACATCAGTAACTTTGCTCAGACAATATTGCATTTTATTCCACTTTGACAAGGTCGACGGCGAGTAACAAACGCCCTGCCATAACTGTCCCAATTTTTTCCAGTTCTCTGCCATCCAGCCAGTTCAGCGTTTATTATCTTCTCGAGAAGTAGGGGACTTCCTCGCCTGGGTTTATCAGCAAGAACTGCCCGTTAATTCCCGTATACTTCGTGATAACAATCCTTTTGTGGCTCATGTCACAACTGCTTGCGAGCAGTTTAATGAAATGTAGGTTTCGGGATTGTCGATACGTTATCAATTCGGCAAATCTCTTTATGTGTGAACTCTGTCGTAAATGGGACTGCTTTGAACTGGCTCAGTGCGTCGAAATAAGATGCAGGGCCAAAGTGGAAACAATTTCATCCCGTAATATCACCCGACCTGCGTAATAAACTGCATAGTATCGAAGTAATGTAGCAATACAAGTCTTATTCACACCTGCACTTGTTTTCTCCTTCTCCGTATTCTGGTGCATCTTGCTGAAAGCTCAGACACAGAACTGAAGATCAAATGAAGCGAGAAAAACCAATGATGACACTGCGCTCTCTCCTTACCTTCTTTTTTTTTTCTGGTACGTCTTGTCTTAAGCGTTGTTTTTCCTCTTTCAAGATAGTCCGCCTCTCGACGCTTGTTGAGTTTGTACCTATCCGTGTTTTCAATAGTCCGGTCCTTACAGTAATACTGTCTGCCTTATATCTACGCGAAGCTTGCGTTATCTTCAATGCAATTTCTTCAAAATAATGCAGTAATTGAAATGCACTCGTGAAATAGAAGCCCATGACGGTATTGCTTATAAGGTTTGCTTCCATTAAGCGATATCGCAATATAAGAAGTAAGTAATAATTTTTCTCCTCCTTCAAGACAATGGAGCCACCAAAAGCTTCTGACCGATTGTCAATAACCGCGGCTGCATCAAGCATAGTCAAGTCACAGGACAGAGTAATTTAGCAAAGTTTGATCAGGTTCTTCAGAATTCCATATCGGATAGCCTGTACAGTGATCATTCCATTGTTCAAGCAATACTGCAGTGACAAAATACTGAGAACAATATTTACCACTGCGTTACATCAAAAGAGGAGGGGGTAGACAATTTGCTAGCCGTGAGCGATGACCTTTCTTAATTTCATAATGGGAGTTCTGCTTTGCGGTTTCTCTGGTTTATTGTTGAGGGCTCCTATACCGCGAAACTAATAACCGTGTGCTCTTTATAGCACTTTAATGAGAAGGGATTTCTTAACAACGCCAGGGGGCTAAACACTAATTAGCGTTCGTTCATCCAATTTCTAACCAAAGCCGGTGCAACCACCTAACAAGCAGCCTCTCCGTGACAGCCTAATTAGCAGGATTATGGCGCAGGAAACAAAAGGTCTTCCTGCTGCTGCCATACGCTTCTTGCTGATGACGGGAGATGCGCTTACGCATGCGCCTTAAAATTAGTGGGGAGATGCGACAGACTTTCGAAGCATTGCACGCGCAACAAATGAGCTGACAACGTCCCTCAGTTGCGTAGCATTATTTGACGTCTTTGAAAAGGCAGCAACGATTCTTTCGGCTTTTATTTATTTTATATGTTTAATCGAAGCCGATGTTATTTGCTGTATTATTTGTCTGTGCACTAGCTCTCCCGTGCGGACTGCCGTGCACGGGATGGTTATGGCCCGCCGTGCCGTGCGGACCTACGAGAGCGCTGCTGTCTGCTATTTCAGGGCTTATATTTGCGTCGTAGTGAGGGTTTTCTTTTTCGACTCTTTCTACTCCTCTGAAATAATGGTGATTCCTGTCATGCAGGAATCAGGCGTCATGCATGGTGACTAGATGGACCTCTTAAATGGCATTGATGGTAAATACGTTTAGCGCACGCCAGTGGGTTAGCGCTAGCTCTTACAGCAGAACAATGCATTCTTGCCGCAATGGCGTCCAAAGTGAGAATGTTTCCATTTTAATTATGTCAATAAAATTCAGAAGAGATGTGTGTACTATAGGATGTCCCATAGTTAACTTAATTGAGACCTGCTGTGCACAATGACAAGGAAAATAGAAACACCTCCACCTAGTACCTCCAACAACTTGTAAAGGCATTTATTAGACGGAGCTCAGCGGCAGTGCGCAATGGCGACAGTCAAGACGGAGCACGAACCCCAGCACCAGCGGCGTTCTTTTAGAAAGGAGCCGAAGAGGACGACCCATTACAGAGTTCCAAAGCTTCACTACACGTACAGTAATTGAATGATATAAAATTTGTGATCATAGGTATTATAGCGTTTTATAAAATAGTCCTGGTGGTCAAAATTAATCCGGTGTACCCCCTTTATGCGGTGTCTCTCATAGCACACTAAATGAAAGAAAGAAAGGAATTTTGAAGGCTCGTTTCTTTGACACAAGCTTATCAAAACCAGCAGATAATGAAGCCAAGGGAGGTACAGTGACGTTAATTACACCTTTTAAAGTGCACTGTAGTAGTTGTGATATAGGTGTGAAGAAAGTAAAGTGGACGAAAAGACAACTTTCCGCCGGCAGGGACCGAACATGCAGCCTTATCGGCACGTGAAATCCTAGAAGTTAATAATTAATTCAAAGGTAAGGTTCAGGAGCCGACGTTACACATCAATGACCAGCTTTATGGATGAGGTTGAAATGACATTTTACATGACGTCATGCCTCAGACGGGTCGTTCGGAAACGTTGAAGTTGACTTATATTCAAGAACTGAACGCGCGTACGCACGCACGCACGCACGCACGCACGCACGCACGCACGCACGCACACACACACACACACACACACACACACACACACACACACACACGCGCGCGCGCGCGCGCACACGCACACATACACACACACATACACACACATACACACACACGCACACACACACGCACGCACATACACACATACACACGCACAGACACACCACACACACACACACAGACTCGCACAAACACGCAGGCACGCACAGGCGCGGATGCCAGGTCCGTAGCTGGGGGGGGGGGGGCTAGGGGCTCCCCCCCCCACGAAAATTTTTGTGAAGTAGGCGTTTTTGCCAAAAATAAATAATGAAAATGGGTATTTTTTTTTAAAATAGTGAAGGTGTTCAGCAATTGCCCCCGCCACTGGAAAAAAATTCCTGCCTACGGGCCTGACGCATGCACACGCAATGCACCCATGCGCACGCACGCACGCACGCACGCATGCAGAAGCAAACACACACACATACACACACACACACACTCGCACTCAAACAAGCGCGCGCCCGCGCGCGTACGCGCACACACTCGCAACACACTGCACGCACGCACGCACACAAAAGCGACAGGTGATGTCGCAAAGTGTCTGTCGTAAGCACTTTTGTTTTCTTGCAATGGCAAAATTTTTAGCTTTTACAAGAACAGGTCTTACCTTGCCCTATTGTAGAGGCGCCGACCTTGCGACATAAATTCTTCTTACGTTTAGTTTGCTGTAACAATAGGCCGGCAGACTGCATTAAAATAGCTCGTGTACAAAGGTCGCGACAAAAATACCTGGCTGCATTACTGACGTCTTGTCCAAAGCATGACAAAGCACTTTCTGCTTTGTCTGTTTTACTGGAGAAACACACAAAGAATAATAAATGTCACATACATGAAAAGGAAACTTAATCTGTCTCTTTGCAAAAGCAGTACACTAAATGTCTCAGGAGACTACGGTCCAGGTATCGATCAGGTCCATCAAAATAGGCAGACGGTAGGAAGCTCTTCATCACGATGCTCATTACGTCATTTGTCTGTTAAAATATATCTCTTAAAATATATCTTAAAATACTTCGCGTTCGGTACTAAAACTTGGGGGGACACTAGAAAGGAGAACTACTTTTCTCGTGTTCGTAAATCTCCCTTTCAAAATGCCAAAATCGCCACACTCGCCGTCAGATGCAGCGTAAGTCGGAAAACGAACGAAATGTGAATGCGGGTGATGACGTCACCTTGAGGCGCCTGCGCCGATTCGCCGTGACATCATACATGTTGTCATGTGGTCGTGAGTGACAACGAAGAAGATGGCAGTCGGACTATTAAAGACGAAACTTTATTTGGGCGACCCTGTGTCAGAAAACGAAAAGTCAACCGGCAAGCAATACACGCTATACACTACTACTACTACTGACAACTGAACATTACCGGGAGGTAACTCATGGGATCCGGACCTACATAACTCGTGGGATCCGGACCTGATAGCGGGGAACAGAACGTCGGCCGTCCATAATTTGATATGCGGTAAGAAGCCTTGGCTTTTATATATGCGGCATCGAACGTTCCATCCCTATCGCTGGTGGCCGCATTACTTCCAGTATAAACTGAACTGTTCGCGTTCGCGCGCTCAAGCCTAACAGAAGATTCTAAAAAAAAAAAAAAAAAAATCACAGGATCCCTTGTGCATTCACCTAAGACGATTCGTTTTTTTTTTTTCTTCCCAGTCAATGTATTAAGGAGCCTACATGAACGAGCGGTCATGTAGGCTCCCTAGATGCATTTATCTTGCCCCGCCACCCTCCGAAAGCTTTGTGCACCTAGTGTGGTTTCGCACTGCCTCCTGGATCGGAGGCACCTCATCTGGTTTTGTACTGCCTCCGTGAAGAGCCCACCTTTGACCAAGGCTACGATGTCATGTGATGACGGTGTAGGCTTATGCCACAGGAGCAAAAGAACGAGACGGCTGAATCCAGAATCGACGCCAGCAGGGAACACGAGCCGTGGCTTCACGTGCCACTGCGAAGCGCCGTCTTTATTTTCTTCTCTTGAGGTCGCGCGCTCTCCGGTTTTGTTCACCGCCCCAAGGAGGGCGCTACAACGGCATTATGAGGCGTTACGTCACATGACGTCACGCCAGAATTTGTGACGTCACGATTTAGTCACAATTTTCGGGATCTGTGATGTCATGATGACGTAATATGATGACGTTATCCCGTGATGATTTTTTTGCACCACTCGTCCCCGACGACGCGGGACGCCGACACCGACGGACAAGTTTCGTGTTTAGTGAGGCGTATAAGGCTTTCGCCTTAACAATCTGAAATGTTCCCAAACTTTCGGGCGTGGTTTACGCAAAGCAGGGATACAAGTGTAGTGGACTGGTAACATAAAACATAAAAAGAAAGGAGCGCGTGTGGCAATATTGACGGCGCCTGCTAAGACCTGCCTAATTCTTTACCGCCAAAAATACATTGAATTGTGTTCTCCGGGAGCCATAGTCCTAACACAGCAAGCTTCAGGAAATTTTATTGAGCCGCCATGGCTGAAATGCGAAAAGAAAAAAGCTCTTAAAATTCATGAAATCACGACTACATTTAGGTCCTTAAGAGTTGGGACAGAATTTTGAAATGAAATATCACATTCATTTTCTCCACTAATAATGAACCCATGCTGGAGAAATTAGCTACAATAGCGTTATCGGAAAGTAACTTTCTAGCTTGCATTTATTTAACGTTTCACTTTGGTGTCTCATTACATTCGGTGGTCCTCAAGAGAACAAGACGGTTCAATTTTATCAAAAATTAGGCGTGACTGACTGTGTAATTTTGCGACATTTTGTTCAATTTGATTGAACTTATAAACGACTTCCTGCAGCGCAAGACAAACATATGTCTTCAGAAGGGCCCTTTTAGACATGCACCGATACTCTTCTTACATCGCGGCGTTAATTAGACAGCCAGTTCAATTCGCTTCTCCCAATTGCAGCAGTGTCTTGCTTCTGTTTGTAGATGCAGAAATGATACTACTAATGAGCTCGCTTAGAACACGTGAAGCGTTCAGTTGTTGGGCAGAAGTTTCTTTTGTGTTTTCAGTAGATTCATCCACGCTGACGGCATAATGAAGGGCGCCTGGTGAGACTTGGCTTCGTTAAAATGCTGTTTGTATTTGTTACGTTACTGCTAATTGAGTTTCTGCTTTCGTAATCAGGTACATTGTTTTGCAATGTGAAGTTGTTACGCAGACATGGCGTGCTCTCAACATCTGGGCAAGAGAGAGTTCAAAACTACAGTCCAAAGCCCCAACAGGCTCACACTATACAAGAGCTTTGCAATTATAGTACGAAAAAAAAAAATCAGAGGTTTTGACAGGAGCCATGAAGGTCGGTCGTAAAGCTTCTTATCATAGTTAATTTACGACGTCTTTCTAGCTATTTGACAAGAAAAGAAGGCGGTCATCTCCTCTGGTTTTGACTTTATCTCAAACTTTCAATGCTTTATTTTGACGGTCCGCCGCGGTGGAGTAGTGGTTACGGTGCTTGTCTGCTGACCCGAAGGTCGCGGGTTCGATCCCGGCCGTGGCGGTCGCATTCCAATGGAGGCGAAATGCTAGAGGCCCATGTACTGTGCGAAGTCAGTGCACGTTAAAGAACACCAGATGCTCAAAATTTCTGGAGCCCTCCACTACGGCGTCTCTCATAATCGTGTCGTGGTCTTGGATAGTAAAACCCCAGGTATTATCATTCATTTTGACCGGCAACAAGAGTTACATTTTCTGAAATTTTACTGTCTTGTTGCAATGAAGCAGTGGTGCACTCTTTTGATAGAAAATGCCGCATATGTTGTTTGCTTATAGCCTGAATTAGTTTCCATTATAGCTTTAACGAACAAACAGCACAGGAAGTGCACAAACGTCGAAAAAAAACAACATTGCTGGCCAAGCACTCGGTACAAGTGGTTAACTAGCGAAGCTGCAACGAGCAGATTCGGTGTGTATCACTGGGTTAGTCCCGAACGTTCATTAATGACTTTCTCATTTATCGTATATCTCTGTCAAGATATCTTAACTGGTGTTTACCGTCAGATGCCCTTCCTAAATTTCAGTTGAAGAGTGGTGAGTAGTGGAATTTCCCCAATTTCTGTGGCACATGCACGCTACGAGTTCTTGCGCTCATAGCATAGCAGCCCTTATAATTGTAGAATTGACAATTAGGCAGGTTGGCACAGAGTCACTTCGAAGCCACGCCACATAATCAGACCAGAACAACGCAGGACAATATTGAGACATAGGACATTCGCAATTAAAAAGAAAAAAAAAGCTTCAGAGTGTTTTTCGTCGCGTTGCAGCAGAGAGAAATTATGTACTTGAGTGGTCAAATGTTTTTGTTCGTTTTTCTGGCTGTTGTCCTTTGTGTCACCATATGTGGGTATACGAATGCCTTTCGAACGTCATAAAAAATCACTAGAGATTTAGCACCTGCGTCCTTGCGTTTTCAATGTATTTTATCATTTTCTTTGCCGGCGTTTCAAAACAATTAATACTAATAAACGCATGTTGCTAAATTTAATTTTTGTCTAATCAGCTTAACAAAAAACGTCGAAGAAAAAGTTTCTTGTACAGGGCAGGACAACCTGTCTCGTATTTTTTGCGCTGCCATAAGTCATTTACGGGGTCAAAAATGTGGTATAATTGAGGCACTTAAATATATGAAAATATCTGCCACTCGGCTCTGCGGAATCCCGCAAGGTGGCGGAGGGGTTAAGAAAGGGAAATTGGCAACCACCCAAAATATCTGCATATACCATGACACGATTATGTTTTTATATCGATAATGTAGGCAAATTGCGAACTGCTGCTGCAAATAAACAAAGGGAGAGTGATGATTAGAAAATGCAAGCACATTTAGAATATGTGATTCAATCGCACTTACACTTTCAAAATTAAAATTTACGTTGCCCATCTATATTTAAAGCAGTCTCATATCGAATATCAGACAGTTCGCATGCCTCTGTTAACCTGAAAACGAAGCGAAAGGGAGCGCTCAATCCCCGAGTCCATATATCCGCTGAATTTTTATTTTTCATTGAAGGTTATATGATCATCGTTATATAATCATTGAAAGATATATAATCAACATAATATTTGTAAAAGCAGAAAACGTGGCACCGTTATTCCTAGTTGGAATGAACTCCACAGCTTGCCATTTGCATAACGAAGCGACCCGCCTATATCAAGACTTATGCGAGAGATCTTTATGTAAATTAGGAAGCTCACCCTGTTTCTCTTTTCGCTTCCCGTCTCTGTGTTTTGTGCGCATCATAAAATTAGCTTGATATGTAGTATTTTGTTGGTTATTTAACAATTATATCAAGTGCGAACATGTAATAATGCTCTAATAGCATTGTAAATCTATCATTTTTAATCATAAAAGTCATAAACTTCTCAACAGATGGACGCGCAACGTCGTACATCTCAAGGACACGTATGTGAGCCTGTAAAGCATCAAATTTGCTTTGTGTGACGCTATGTGTCATTTTAATAATGGCAACAGAAGCACATTTAATATTTTGAAGCAATTTGGCGCCGAGCATGGCCTCTCCACTGCAAAAGCTTGCCTCCCAAATGATCGGCACCACATCGCGAAAGCGTCCCATCAGGGCATTGATGCTGCAAAGCAAGCTAGAAAAAAAAAGGGGAAGTTGCCGCTCGAGCAAAGGCACAGAAGAGTAAGGTCCAGGATGGAACTGGCTACAAATATCAAGGATTTTAGGGCTCTTGATACCTTGTGTAAGCGCTGCACCTGTTTCAAATCTTCTTTGTTGATTTTCTCAGAACTAACATTTTTGGTATTTTTCCGTACGCGAACATTCATAACGTTTTTGCTAATGAATATTTTTTATTAAAACTTGACACACTTCCTGATCACATTAGAGGGCGTGCAATGAACCTCAATAGGCAAAATCGTGCCAGAAACTTCAGTATTACTGCCTGTTATAGGAAGGTGGCCTTAGTGTTAGTGCATAATTTCTTGGTTATTTAAACACTATGCTTGAGTTCGATTCCTGCTGGGATTCTCAGTTTTTTTAAAGGCTCTCGCATTTAAATTACCAATGTACGTTTTCGCCGTTCCTAGGTAGATATAAACTGTCAATCACCTGTGGCGCATACCCGTAGTAAACGGGTATGTGCCACACGTGTCTGGAGGACCGGGCCTGACGAGGTACGCGACAGGATTGTCGCGTTATTCATGTCATGAATACAGTCATATTCGTCAAATCCTATTACCTTCCCATGCCAAGTTTGGTGTACACCAAGTTAAGGAGGCGATCATGAGAGTGCCCAGACGTAGGCGGATAGATAGATAGATAGATAGATAGATAGATAGATAGATAGATAGATAGATAGATAGATAGATAGATAGATAGATAGATAGATAGATAGATAGATAGATAGATAGATAGATAGATAGATAGATAGATAGATAGATAGATAGATAGATAGATAGATAGATAGATAGATAGATAGATAGATAGATAGATAGATAGATAGATAGATAGATAGATAGAAACGCTCAAAGTGCCAGAGGCTCACTAAGAAATGCTTCGCATTAAAAAATAGATGTGTCGTTACCCTAATATAAATGTACAAGTAACGCCCCTTTTATTCAGACCCATTATTCGGAAGCCATTGTGATCAATCATAATGGTTGATAAGGAGACTTCTTCCAAATGCACTGTAATCTCTTAAAAAGTCCTAATGCATTTCTTGTGCTTACCCAAAAGAATTCGTTCTCGTTGTATGCGCGGGAAAAGATATACGAGCTAAGTATTTCTAAGCAGCATGTACATACATTTAGTACAGTAAAATGGAAAGCATTGCGTAAAAAGTGTCATTCACGCTAAACGACAGTCCTCTAAAATATAAGCTGGTCGCCTAAAAGATTTTCATGGTGAAGCTCACTGTCTCTTACTCGCGACATTTGTCATTTCTTTCGAACGTCCACAAAATGAAATGAAGCGTGATAGTGATCACTGATCGTCGCAGCGTTGCATTACCGTATCTGCCTGTCTGTTTCCTTCGTCGCATAGTAATGCTTCCTACGGCGTGAAATGGGTCTGCCATATTCGAAAAACTTTACTTCCTCCGTGACACATTTCGCCCTAATTTCGAAGTGCTTCCTTCTACTTTATGCATATGAACTGTACAGCTGCAAAACGCGAGGTTCGTGTGCATTATAATATGCAGCATCCGTTCTAAATAACGTATTAGTATTCCATTCCTCGGGTGCGGCACACGCCTCACAAGCCGTAATAAACTCGCACGGTTCAACGCCGCTCGAAATAACATATGCAAGCGGGGCATTCGTATCCGAAGCATTTCCTGGTAGGAGGCTCACGCGCGTAAGCTACCAACACGTAAAATGAGCTCGCGCATCATACCTGGTTGCCAGAGGCTTTCGTATAAACACGGCGCCCTGGCTTTGTAAGTCCTTTTCGAACGCGTATACTTAGTATTAGAGCAGCACGATGCGTCGTATAATAAGTCATCGACGCTTTCGCAACATAGTTTAAGCTACGCAATGCTGTTTTACTCGGTGTAGCGCGAGAAGCCCGACGGGGCGCGTAGTATTGCGATACGGTGTCGCTGTGAAGGTATACCGTGGTCGAAGATTTGCATTGCTCAATTTTTCCCTTTCATGAAACTCCGCGCATTTTTGCGAAGCTCCTTTGGCCAGTGCGCATGGCAGGTTGTTTGTCCCGTCAAAAGAGAACGCGAACATCATTCCTTTCATTATATTGGTGTTTTTGACACGAAAGTGTTTTATGCCGGGGTCCACCACGACTCCACTAACGTATTTCCGTCACGGGTATGAAATTGTGAAATATAAAAACTAACAGTGGGCAAAGAAAAAGAAACCACAAGAAAAAGTTCTGACACCGGGAATCGAACTTACGACCCCTCGCTCCGCAGTGCGCAGCGCGAAACGATCCGGCCACGGTCGGCACGTTCTTCACAATACTAACGGCGAGCTATTTATATACACCATTTGTCGGTGGCTGTACTCAGAGATCGGCGTTACAGCGTGTTTTTGTTATCACTAGCGAGATGGCGCGAAGGGCTCGAAGATCGTAAGAAGAGCGTGCTTTAAAGTCGTCGCCGTTGCGACGAGCACCCGCCTCTACAGTGCGTGGTCGCTCGTGCGTGCGTTTATCTCGTGATCACGGTGGTTAGTACGTCTTGCGTTGAGAGCACGAAGGTCACTTGGCTCACTGCAGCGGCCGCTTTTTCGAAAGGAATGCGGTGCTCACGCAGAAATAAGTTACAAAGGTGACAGTTCGCTCTCATCCTGTGTATGTTCGTTCCGTGCGTCCTTTCTTTTGAGCAGCACGTTGCAAGTTTCGAGCTGCTTGCCGTTCTTCGCGTGACATTATAATTTGTTGCTGTAGCATTCATTCCTTCGCCCTTGGGGCGAATGAATGCACAACAAACGCTCAACTGCGTCTGTGAAGACACGTTTCACTTTCGTGTTATACGATTCCTATGACAGAGGGATCAGCCATGTTTTTCTTTTACATTCACTATATTGCCGCTTCACAGATAATCGCGAAGAACGTGTTGCTAGGAAAGTTGGTGTTTGCTAACTGACATGAAGAAAACACATGAAGAAAACACAGTTCGTGTTTGCTAACTGACGAGAAGAAACACATGAAGCGCCTGTCCAGTCTTCCTGTGCTTCATCTTGCGTGAATATGATTCAGCGCAACAATGTGTAAGTTCACAGAAAAATCGTGACAACGCAAGTAATAACTGTGCATTTACAAATGAAACGGGAAAACTGTCAAACCAAGGCGAAATGCTTTATAAATAACTTTATATTTCTTTCCACGCTTACATCTGTGCCGCAACTTCATCCAGTGCATGGTGTAACGAAGAAATAGTGTGTGTCCATACTACTTTACAGTTCCTGGAAAAGTTGCCCGGTTGTCATAAGAGGCAGAAGGCCTTAACGAGAATCCCTATCTTTTATTCCCCTTACCCCTTTCCCCAGCACAGTGTAGCCAGCTGGTCTGAGAACTGGCTAACCACCCTGCCCTTCCGTTTTTCTTTTCCTCCTCCTATTGAGTGACGTTTTTCGTCTTTTCAAGAAACGGAAGAACCATGACCTTGCTGCTGGAGCAGCTACATACTCCCACTAGACATCAGCCCATAAGCGACTGCCGAGGGGCAGGTGCTGGAACCGATGCCAGGCAAAGTGGTGGTCATTTTGGACATCTGTTACTCGTGTTCATCCCGTCTTGATTCTCGAGAGACGTCAGCATTCTTGGTATTCTTTCCTCTATGGCATTGCTAGACAGCTGGAATTAAGTGCTGCGTAGACCGTACGACAGATACATCGTCTCCAGCTGTGTGCAAGTCGTTGTAGCTATCTTGACAGGTATTTACTAAAGGAGGTACATTTTATACGATCGTAGGGGCGAGTTCTTGAACATAGCTACCTATACACTTATTTTCTGGCTCGTAGAGACGGACTGTCTTCATTGCTTCAGTGCGCACAGACATTCACGAAGCTTCGCATAATTTGCAGTTACAATGTCGTGAATGTGCCACCATTGACAAATCGCACTTTTAATCCTTTTATTTGCAGGTAATCCTGGGCGCTCTGTCGGCTTTGGGGCACTTCCTTGTCTGGTAGCCTGTCATGTGTTGCGTCTAATGTTTGAGACCTGTCACGTTAGTGAAACATGATACTGTATGGAAATTCTCCGAGTCATCCTTCAAATGCAGCATCAAATTGATAAGATTTTCGCACCAAATTGCTATGGCACAATTTTTAATTCAGTTTTGAGAACACGTTCTTATTTTTAATGATATTAGCTATGACAAAAAAAGAATAACTATCCCGAGATAGAGAGATATCGACATTTGTAGTCTTGCTCCCATTTATTTCGTGTGCAGCTAGCAGCAGGAGCTCATTACAGATTGCGTGTTTTTTATTCATGTAATGATCATAATGAAAAAACTGTTCTAGCCGGATGCTTTCTCATTCCACTATGGGCTTCTCAGAAAAATATCATTCCAGAAAGAGAGAGAGAAGTGTTTTGGTTAAACGGGCATTGGAGATGTAAAACTATATAGGGGGTTAAAATTCAATTTTTTGCCACGTCACAACCACGTGACAATACTCATTTAGCCTACATCTACGAGCACTTTAGCATGTCACTCTCGAAAAAAAAAACAGAAAGGTTATATAGGCGTGCGCGAAATACGCTTCACAGCCACGGCGTAGATTGGAGGAGCGGCCTCTTAGGAACCCGTCACAAACTGTTCGAGGATGATTACTGCCGGTACTGAGCACTGGAAGCAGTGGTTTAATGCTCACGCGTTGGCACCGTACAAATGCGAAGAATGCGGACGATGGCGCATGGGCACAGGCGTTGATATCTTGCGTGCTAATAGTTGGCGCTGGACGCCTGCAATTAGGAACTCATAAGGGGAAGCCACGCTCTGGAGCAGATAACCCTTTCTTCTATTTCCGATTCGTTGTGTGTACTTCGGTGAAGGAGTGCAAATTGAATTACAGGAGCTACTGTTTATTTAGCAATTTAGTGACCTTCCACACTATTATTTTCTTTCTTACCTATCCGTCACCCCTTCCCTAGTGCAGGGA
This sequence comes from Rhipicephalus sanguineus, assembly GCF_013339695.2. Lineage (NCBI taxonomy): Eukaryota > Metazoa > Arthropoda > Arachnida > Ixodida > Ixodidae > Rhipicephalus > Rhipicephalus sanguineus. The sequence goes on from NC_051181.1 coordinate 109,724,751, forward strand.
AGGAAACCGGATGTTCTGGTTAAACTACCTGCCTTTCTCTTAGCATTTCGCTCTCTTTCTATCTCTCTCTATCTACTTTTGAGATGTCGCAGACTTCCGCCATTCCTGAATGTCAGAAGCAATGTCACCGAACTGGATCAGCAAGTAAAAGTATTTTCCTTGTTGTAATCACATATCTTGATCACCCCGTATATGCCCAGCTGCCTCAAGCTGTCATACTGTGTCCATTGATATCATGTATCCGTGAAGAGACATATCCAATTAGAGGTATTTGTATACCCGAACAAACGTAGGTGCTGAGGAGACCTGCCGGGTTAGAGACTTGTATGATTAGTTGTCAGACAGAACAGTCGAACAGACGGGGGTACAGTCGTCAGACAGAACACTGGTAAGCTATCCCAAGAGACGAAAAACCTCATTAAGAAACGTCAAGCTATGAAAGCCTCAAGTGCAACAGACAAAATAGAGCTGGCGGAGCTTTCGAAGCTAATCAATAGGCGTAAAGTAGCCGACATAGAAAGTATAATATGGAGAGAATTGAGCATGCTCTAAAGAACGGAAGAAGCCTCAAAGCTATGAAGACAAAACTGTGCATAGGCAAAAATCAGATGTATGCATTAAGGGACAAGGAAGGCAATGTCAGAAACAATATGGATAGAATAGTTGAGGTAGCGGAAGAGTTCTACAGAGATCTGTACAGCAGCCGAGACAGTCAGGATGATAACGTAAGAAGCAGTATGAGCGCAGAGGAATCTGACATCCCACCAGTATTGACAGGAGAAGTAAAGAAAGCCCAAAAGGGAATGCAAAGAGGCAAAGCAGCTGGTGAGGATCAGGTAAGATCAGACCTGTTGAAAGACGGTGGAGAGATTATGTTAGAAAAACTGGCCACCCTGTATACGAAGTGTCTCTCGACGGGGAGGATACCAGAATCTTGGAAGAATGCCAACATTATCTTGATCCATAAGAAAGGGGACGTCAAGGACCTGAAAAATTACAGGCCCATAAGCTTACTGTCCGTTGTCTACAAGCTATTTACAAAAGTAATTGCTAACAGAATTAATACGACATTAGAGTTCAATCAACCAAGGGACCAGGCAGGATTTCGTATAGGCTTCTCAACAATAGACCATATTCATACTATCAATCAGGTGATAGAGAAATGCGCGGAATACAACCAACCCCTATCCATAACCTTCATAGATTACGAGAAGGCATTTGACTCGGTAGAGACATCAGCAGTCATGCAGGCACTGCGGAATCAGGGCATCGACGAAGGCTGCATAAACATAATGGAAGAAATCTACAGCGGCTCCACGGCCACTATAGTCCTCCATAAAGAAAGCGAGAGAATCCCAATAAAGAAGGGCGTACGGCAGGGAGACACGATCTCTCCAATGTTATTCACCGCGTGTTTACAGGAGGTTTTCAGGGCCCTAGATTGGGGAGAATTAGGGATAAGAGTTAATGGAGAGTATCTCAGTAACCTGCGATTCGCTGATGACATTGCATTGATGAGTAACGCGGGAGACGAATTACAGCTCATGATTACTGAACTGGATACGGAAAGTAGAAGAGTAGGTCTGAAAATTAATATGCATAAAACTAAAGTAATGTGGAACAATCTTGGCAGAGAACAGCGCTTTGCGATAGGTGGAGAGACACTGGAAGTTGTAAAGGAGTACGTCTACTTAGGACAGGTAGTAAGCGCGGAGCCGAACCATGAGAGTGAAATAACTAGAAGAATAAGGATGGGATGGGGCTCATTCGGCAAGCATTCTCAAATCATGAATGGTAATCTACCACTATCCCTCAAGAGAAAGGTATATAACAGCTGCATCTTACCGGTACTTACCTACGGAGCAGAAACCTGGAGACTTACAAAGAGGGTTCAACTTAAATTGAGGACGACGCAGCGAGCGATGGAAAGGAAAATGATAGGTGTAACCTTAAGAGACAGGAAGAGAGCAGAGTGGGTCAGGGAACAAACGGGGGTTACGGACATCATAGTTGAAATCAAGAAGAAGAAATGGATATGGGCCGGGAACGTAGCACGTCGGCAGGATAACCGGTGGTCGTTAAGGGTAACTGACTGGATTCCAAGAGATGGTGAACGCGTGAGGGGGAGACAGAAAACTAGGTGGGTAGATGAGATTAAGAAGTTTGTAGGTATAACGTGGCAGCAGAAAGCACAGGACCGGGTTGATTGGCGGATTGGAGAGACCTTTGCCCTGCAGTGGGCGTAGACAGGCTGATGATGATGATGATGATGATGATTAGTTGTCACTTAGGCCGCGTACATTTTCTCCGAACGGAGTAAAACGGGGACTTCGGCAGTGAAAATAGAATGTGTGTGGCAACAAAACTGTCGAAGTGACCACTCGTAAAAGAGTTGAGGTCATGCGTGAACGCAGCCATAGATACCGTCTCTGATTTCCGCGCACATCGTCTCGCCGTTCCAAACTATCACGGAAGAAAGGGCAATCACTGCAGACTGCAGTCAATAAAAATGTTGTTTAGGTCCACTATATGCAGAGCTAGCGGACCCGCTTTATAGTAACGCTGAAAATATCTTAAAGTAAGCTGTAAAATTCTGACAGTGACGTCTCAAATAACCGGCGACTGCACAACTACACTCATCCGTTACATCGTATATTCAACACACTGTGACGTCCACCGTGACAAAAAGCACTGCTCCTCGGTATTTGGATGTTCGTGTCGTTATGTTTTCCCGTCTGCGAGTTGCAGATACCCGGAAACGCGCTCACACTTCCATATTTGCAAACGGTCTGAGCTCGATCTTTTCCTAGGCTGCACGACCGGTCCCGAATCCTCGTGAGAGTGCCGTAAACCCCGGCACAGCGTTTTATCGTTCACTCGCAGGAGCGGAATAAAGCGATCCATTTCGTCTGGGCGTATTTCAGGCTTCCTTATTTGAGAGGGTTCTTTTCTGTTATTGTAATTGCCAGGAAGCACTCTTCAAAGAGTCCTCGATGTGTCACGAGATATGTAGTTTGGCACGAAGTGAGTAACTTAGAAAACTAAGTCATATCAGCTGACGCATACGAACTATAAGAAACAAGTAACTTATCTTTCATAACTACGCAAGATTACGCACTGCCAAATGCAGTCGAAGCGAATATAATCGCTTCACGTTGAAACGTGTGGTCACAAACCAGTCTCCCTGGTCCACAGATTTAGCGTATGCTCATAAGGATTAACGAGAACAATATATTTTCATCATTGTTTACTTGTCCACGATACCAAAAACACCAGGCTTGCTGCGAGAAGACGCTTAATAAGCGAGAAAACATGCAAAAAGAAAATACAGGTGGCGACGCCTCCTTGGAATTCGCGCACCATTTGCCGTGACGTCACATATTTTTGACGGCGCCTGCTTGGGTCTACGTAGTTTCTAATCGGGTAAATCGAAGTACATTGTCCTCTGAGGGGGCCAGAGACTTTACATAACGAGTTTGTGGAAATTTAGTCGAGCCAGTGGCGCCAAAATACGTTAAATGCTCTTTGAAACCTTTTACGTCACGAATTACAAAGTGCGGCGCGAAATTTAAAAATGAAACTGAACTTGGTTTTCTCCTCTAATAATAAACCTATGGTGGTGAAATAAAGTACACAAGAGTTCTCCGAGCACATTTTATCAATCTAAACCAATTGATCATTTCTCTTTAGTGTCGCTTTAAATACAACGCCGATAAATTCCCACTCAGATTGTCTTGTCAATCTGACTGCAATTTTTTTGCTGAGGTTTTTGTTTATGCTTTCTTGGACAGTTGACCCCACAAAGATGCAGTGTAATAATTGCCACCTTATGCTCCGCAGCTATCAACGGGCGTGGCATGCACTTCACACACACACACACACACACACACACACACACACACACACACACACACACACACACAAACACACACACACACACACACACACACACACACACACACACACACACACACACACACACACACACACACACACACACACACACACACACACACACACACACACACACACACACACACACACACACACACACACACACACACACACACACACACACACACACACACACACACACACACACACACACACACACACACACACAAACACACGCGCGCGCACACACACACACACACGCGCACGCACGCACGCACACAAACACAAACACACACACACACAAGCGCGCGCGCACGCACGCACGCACGCACGTGTCAAATTATTGGAGTTTTCGAGATCGAGAATGGTCAGTCGAGATCGAAATTTCTGCGAGTGCAATTTTTCTCCTTCACTTGTTCCTCCAACAGATCGTTCGTGAATTATGCGCTAACTTATAAACTGAGTGAGGTATAAATGTAGTCCGGAAATATGCCCACTTCTTTCAGAGAATCATCTCTCGCTCTCGCTCTCTCACTTTATAAGCAAAACCAGTGAAAATATATCACTACGTTGTCGCGGAACATACCGCAAGGAAACCTCTGTCACTGCAGATGGCATTGATTCCGCTGATTCTTGCATACTGAATTGTCGAGGCACAGGAAAATATACGGTTTCACCCACGAGCAAACGCTACCATTTGTTCCTTTTGTCTGTGAATATTATATATTCTTCTGTCAGTAAATCCTAAGATCAACAGACACCAACTGACCCAAGTTATTACCCTTACTACTCTTGCAATCTTCCTCCTCTACCTGTACATCTGTGATACAATAGTCCATACAATTAACCCGATGTACTGACTTTGTTCCTAACGCTTGTTCACATTGTTTTCTATTCTTTTTGATTGCATAGTTTACTATCTGTGTATACGCGGGTGCCTTGAGTGGTGAAATGTCTACCATGAATAGCCTTGTGGGTATGGCGTCGTTAACTTTTCCATAATTTCAGGGTGTTTCTAACTGATATTTAAAGGGACCGACAACTGATTTTTCTCGACCCAGTTTTTTACGGCGCGACAGGAAGCTCACCCTTCGTAGCGTTTGTAGCTGCAGTGGTTTATCCGAAAAGCACGTAGTTATTTTATAAGCAGCATTTTTCGATCTGAAAGGCTCCAAACACGCATGGAGGCTTGCTCCAGCAATGCTGAGAATTGATAGCGATGCCGCTAGCCCTTGTGAAAGCTGTCATTGTTCTGCTTTCGCAGGAGTTACTGTAACTATGCTTAACCACCTTTATTTTGAGCTTTCCAACCATTTTTTAAAATAGCAAGCTGTCACAATGAGATGTGTGGCTTTATACACCTTCTCGGTATTTGTACAGCGTTGTGTGCGCCTGCGCCCAAGGTTGCCTGCGCCTGTGTCATGGATGGCTTGTCCCGGCGTCGTTACTCTCTCGATACACGAGCCAAGCCAAGTAATCGAAAACGTTACTATGCGTATGCACGGCCGCACCGAGTAGGAGCGCGCGTCATTTCTGAGACGAAGTGTAGGCAGCAAAACTATGTCGCTCCAAAATCTTAGCGACCTGGAAACTGCGTGCACGGTTGCATGAGCACGCTGAAAAGTTGCTCAAGACGCGCTGACGAGCATGGGATCATTACGTCACGCGAAGGCAGCGCCACTTTAATGCATACTACTAACGCAGGCCTATATGTACATTATTCTGGAGTAATACCTTTTAATATAAAGAAACGAAAAATATTTCAATCTAACAAAAAAATCGTCGACCGCGTACAGCAATCAACGGTCACGTGGCCGTCTTCATCGGATCGTCCATGTTTTTGCTGCCAAAGGCGCCACAGGTCATTATTCGCGACTTTCAAATAAGAAATAAAAATATAAATCCATCTCTCATGAAAAAACAGGGTTGGTTTGAGTCAGTGCAACGGACAATCTTTACATCAGTTGAGTCGACTCATTTCATATTCTGGGCAGTTGTCGGTCCCTTTAAGAGTAATGACAGGGCTTCACGATGTCTGAGCCAAACACTACAGTTTAGTTCCGAAAGACAAATTGTATTGTAATGACAGTGTAGTTCGTGCGTCGGAAGCTATAAAACCGCCAACAACTGCGTAGCATTTAGTCAACTTCTCAATTTCATCTGCACAGAAGTGCGTACCCTTTAAAAAAGGGTTCGTCAGCTCATCTTCGTGGAGAAAATTACGCGATAAATCCTGCAAACACTGTTACTAAAACCTATAGGAAAAATCTTAAAAACGGTAAATCTAAGATTGCGTGAAAACATGGGTGATGCAGGTAGCAACGTTTCCGTGCTTACGGCCCTGATTTTTTGCGTCATTAAACTAGGAACACTAATATCGATTGTATTACGAGTGTTCATTGTTTTATTCTTATTATTACTGTTATTATACGGGAGGATTTGCTTCACGAGAACTTCTAGTGACTCTTCGTTGTGAGCAAGACTCAATTTACGACAGTTCGGAGAATTCCAAAACAGAGCCCGAACTGTCTGCAATGTCGAGCAACTATAAAAGCATATGTCGAAGGCTCTGTGGCACTTCGGTGCGGTATTGGTAGTCTTTAGTCGATAACGAAGTCTCAAAAGCTCTCCAAATTTTGACGTGTACGCTCAGTACCGAGGAACCACCGACATAAGTTTCTGGCGCTCTAAAAGCCCTGTACCCTCTCGCCACACCGTCGGCTTCCGATGGGAAAACTACTTGCCTATGCATATGCCTGTTGTGTAGCGGAAGCGGTAGAGTGTCTGCCTGCGAGGCTTTTCGAAGTGTCGCTTAAGGCAAGGCAGTTTTAGAAATTCTGCCGTGGAAGAACTAGTCGGCTTTTCTTTCTTTCTTTCTTTCTTTCTTTCTTTCTTTCTTTCTTTCTTTCTTTCTTTCTTTCTTTCTTTCTTTCTTTCTTTCTTTCTTTCTTTCTTTCTTTCTTTCTTTCTTTCTTCACTCACTCATTCATGCTTTGATTCATTTATTCATTCACTCACTCATTCATTCATTCGTTCATTTATTTATTCTTTCATTCAGTCATTCTTTCTATTTCATTTTTCGCTGTACTTGCTTTGAAGTTCTAACTGTGCCTCAGACTGCGCATAAATTCTCACGTTTCCCCTTGAAACTCGCTTCCAGATGTTTATTTCTGAGCGCCAGTTCGTTGCATCTCGAGCTGTACATGCGGTTAACATGGTACGTAGAGTACCATGTTTACCGCAAGTACAGCTCGGATTTTTATCCATAAGTGCTCTCAGTAACTCTTTATTTGCATAAAATATTCTTCTTCTTCGGAACTAGTCGCAGGTGCGTTGTCAAACACGTGTACGGTCGTATGACCTGCTGAGGATTTACTTATGAAATGGAAACACAAAAAGAAAACAGTCAGGCAGAGCCGACTGTCATTGTTCGTTCATACGCTACAGTACATGGACAAAACCACATTACATGATACACGAAATGCCAGCTTTTCATGCTCTGATTCAGTGCCGTTGTTATAACAGGCAATAGCCAATATTACCAACACTGATGAACGTTAGCCACCATTTAGCAAAGGCTAACCGGCATTATATATGATTTCGCCAAGAGTAGCCGTCGGTAGCCAATGCTAACAATGGCGCTAGTACGTCTGCGGGTGAATACAATACGCCAAGGCAACGAGGTTCACTTTTCACAATTCTCCATTAAAAAAATTACACGAGGAAGCAGTGGTAGGCGCGGGAAAAGGCGTACGCTAACACATCATTATAGTGCGTAGTAAATACTGCTGTTTTCCGTGAATTACTGGAAGGTGTAGAAATTGAACACCGCACTTCTGTCGTTACTGACCGACCAGAGAGGCTTCCTGCAAAGCCTCGACTTTGAGGAATTAACCCTCAGGTGAGTTCTATCTTATTTTTTTATTCAAAGGCAACGACTACAATGACAAGTCTACGAAAGCGCCTGCACATTCATATTCTTTGGTCAGTGCTTCTGAAACATGGGAAAGTCAACCGGTCAGGACTCCAACAATAACACATGTTGCTTTCTAAGAATGCTCGAAGCCAGGGGTCGGCAACCTCTTGAGGCGGAGAGCCAAGCTGCATGAAGCCGACAAAGCGGATGGCCGGAGAGAAAACCAAGGGCGGAGTGGAAGAGGAGGAGGGGAGCTTTGCAGGCAAGGAGAAAAAAAAAATTAGCGAATTGACAGTAATATAGAAAATGGATTGACATGTTTATTTTCAGCACGCATGTCACTAGGTTGCAATCAAATATAGGTTACAAGCGAAAATCCCATTTTAGGTCAAAACTACCATGCCGGCCTTCACATGAGAAGTGATCAGGGGAGGGGGGTGGCACATAATACTGCCCCGCGGGCCGCAGATCGCCGACACCTGCTCTAAGCATAAACACGAATTCAAGATCCCACACTGTGAGACTGGGTTCGTAATAATACTTATAATTACCAATTGAATACTTGAAACGTTCACGCTAACCATAATATGCGGAATGCATTAAGCAACATAATACCGTGGATACCCCTGTGTAATACACACCCGAATGTAATACCAAGTTGTATTCAGACATTTGAGATAGTGAGAAAAAATAAAAATTCGGCAGGGCCCCACGCCTTGTGGTAATCGGTATCATGTGAAGCAGTCAGCGAGTAGCTCTATGCAGCATTTTTTTTTTTAAATTTGAGCCGAGCGTTACGAGGTGGGTTCACATCTTTTTGTAAGGGCGGTAGCTGTGTGCACATCGTGGGCTTACCAGGCACGTCGACTACACGGGCGTTTAAATGGTAACTTATGGTCTGACGTAACGTCAGCATTCACGTACAGCACATACGTCAGTATTATCAAAACGAAGTACACTCTACGGTGCGATGATGTGAATATCATACGTAACTTTCGTTAGCGTCTGCATCCGGGGTCGAGCGACGCTTGAATTTAGCTTGCTGAATTATATGAGTACAAATGTAACGTTCATTAGACTGCTATACAAGCGGAGCCAACACCAGAACCACAGACGTTAACCCGACATCACGCCAGCATCGTAAGAGTACATACGTAGCATCTATTGCCTCGTTATAAAATTAGATAGCCAGCACCACAACCACAACTGACGTTGCACCGACATTACGTCTGCATAGGGTCTTTATCCAAAGCAATTTCTAGAGCTGGCGTGGCTCTGTGGCATAGTACCTGACTTCCACGCCGAATGCTTGGGTTCGATTCCTGCGGGGATCCTAATTTATAGTTTTTGCATTCGTCGGGTCCACGCTGCCGATGCCGGTTTTTCTTAACGCTCTCGTATTTGTACTATCAGTGTCTGTTCTAGCCGCTCCTGGGTAGATATAAACTGTCAATCACTTGTGGCGCGTACCCATACACCGCGGCCCGTGGTAAACGGGTGTCACACGTGTCTGGAGGAAAGGGTTTCGCGACATACGCGACAGGATTTTCATGTTATTCATGTCATGACCACAGTCATATTCGTCAACTTATCTTACCCTGCCGTGCCAATTTTGGCCTACACCAAGTTAAGGAGGCGATCACGAGAGCACCCAGACGTAGGCGGCTAGATAGATAGATAGATAGATAGATAGATAGATAGATAGATAGATAGATAGATAGATAGATAGATAGATAGATAGATAGATAGATAGATAGATAGATAGATAGATAGATAGATAGATAGATAGATAGATAGATAGATAGATAGATAGATAGATACGCATCATAGAGCAGATAGCGCAAAAAATACATTGACACAAGCTAGGAACATAAACACGAGACGAGCGCCGTACTCTCTCTGAGTGTGAGAGCGTACGCCTGAGTAATATGTGGTGATATTTTGGTGGGCTTTAGTCTGAGTGAGAGTGAGCCCGAGCAGTAAACCGCCCTGAATACAGGCGCCATTTCACACAACGACTTCGTATGTGCCGTGGGAGCCACAGTATGCTCGTGCCGCTAATCTAAGATATCTGTATAGCAACCGTGCTTTGTATGGGTGTCACACCGATTTCTTTCAATTTTTTTAAATTGTGATTGTGAGTTGCCACAGAGCAGTCAAATATTCTTTAAAAACCTTAAGCTTATTCCATATCCTTTATGCAACTACCGCCATAGGTCGGCAAAGTCACTCATGAGACGACTCACTCAGGCGCACTCAGACTCACCAAGCCGCCTACCTCGGGACGCTCTCGTGGTCGTTGCCAAGGAGGTTCGTTGCTCGTGGTCGTCTCCTTAACACACACCTCCTTAACTTTACAGGCACAGGGGGACATGAGTGTATGCTGAGCACGATTAACGGGTCATAACATGAATACCATAACATGGCTGTGTCGCGTACGTCAAGAACCCTTTCCCACAGTCATGTCTGGCCCATACACGCTTACCATGGCCTTTGGAATGCGGGTATGCGGGTATGCGCCACACGTAATTCGCAGCTCAATAACTCAGAAACAACGGGAACAGACTTTCACATCTTAACGCGATAGAGTTAAGCTGCGCATGTCGAAGACGTGGTGCCTGCGCTGGGAGCGTTGTCTGTGGGCGAAAAATCACATGGATTACGAGAACTGAAATTTGGGCGAGTCTGTACGATTGCATACTCCAGCAGGTAGCGCCAAAAAACGGACACAAGCTAAAAAAATCACAGCATATCCACGGGGTGAATGATGATGAGTGGGGCGAAGCTACGGAGGGAATCATCTGTAAACCGTGAAACTCTTCCGTGAAATGCGCCCAGTACATAATATAAAGAGTGTGAAACATCGTGTATATATTAAACATCAAACTTTTATTGTACTATTGGTTTACGTGGTCCCTTCATTATCACTTGTGATCGGTGAAATGCAAGGAAGAAGTCCGCTCCCGAGCGAAAGAGCGCCAAGAGCGACCGCATTCCCCGCTCGCCCTGTGCGAATTAAAGGCAAGGCTAGATGGAAGACAGGACGCGCGTTCCACGACGCGAGGTCGGTAGCATGCCCAACGAAAGCCAACGGAACGCGATCGTGCAAGTGCTCCGGCTTCGCATCGCCTCATGGTTCCATTTAGCGTCCCAAAACCAAATATATTGCTCAAGGTGTGCCTTGCGTTTTTCGTAGAAATAATTTCTTTATCATGTACATTAAGACGGAAAGTTGAAAGCTCACTAGAGTGTATCGCCCGCAAAGTATGTCTTTTAGTGTGATTTAACTCTCGTACGGCAGGGTCCTCGCGCCGTTGCCGGTCCACCTCGCCCGTTGACAATCGGGAGAGGTGGCTACATACAACTACTACTACTACACTTTAAGAAAACATCTGGCGTTCTTTCGTTCTGCTTTTACAAAACATCTGGCGTCTTTCGTTGGTTTATTTCATCAATCAACGGCGTTTTGAACAAAATTTTTATTGTTTAATCACGCACAGGAGAAATCTCACCAGGCACTACCTTGGAGGTAAACAATGGCTGCTAATGGGAATGAGAGACAGAAGAAGTCGGCTTTTAGCTAACACTTACACTTCTACTTCTACTAACGTTTCCTACTGGAACATGCCAATGGCAGCTAATGGGGAATGAGAGACAGAAGAATTCGGCTTTTAGTTAACGCGCACGCTGCGAATTTTTTATTGTTCAACAACGCACAGGAGAAATCTCCCACCGGCACCACCTTGGAGGTCAAAGCGTAAGACTTGTTACGGACTACTACGATGACTACGAGAAACGAACGGGTGCCGCCTTAAGGAGCTTCGCCCCTAAAAGTGTCTCGTGTCTCTGTTTCTCGCTTGTGTCAGTTTTTTGCGCTACCTGCTCCAGTATGCAATCAGATTTAAGCCGTAAATCAAGATCACGGTTAGAGCTGCAATCGAACCCAGGCATTCTGCGCGGCAGTCGTGTATTCTACCGCAGAGCCACGCCAGTGCTTGTAACTGCGTCAGGGAAATACACTGTACAGCCACCATATCGGGGCAACGTCAGTCGTAATTACAGTGTTGGCTATCAGTTTTCATACTAATGTGATAAATATTACATATGCACTCCTATGAGTCCGCAAGCTATATATAGTTAACCGTTGCTGGGTCCCGGTGGTATGCTTCAACAACCGCTACTTATGCTATGCACATAATCACACCGTAGCGCGCACTACGTTTCGGTAAAACTTACGCCTATATGTGATCTAACGTGAGTGCCGCTATTACGACGGGAAGCACCCACCACAACATTACTCGCCATTCTGCGGAGAAGCGATGTACCATCTCTAAGGCATAATGTGCAGTTTCTTGATGCGACGGCTGATTACGACGAAGAATTATCACTGAGCTTTTGTAATGGGTTGGAAGCTTTAAAGGACCCACTAGTTAGGTAATTCGCATTGTGTGACGCCCGGTCGTTATTTCACTCTCCCACCACGCTTTATAACATTCGCTAACGTGAGAAAGAGATAGAGAGAGGGAATTAACTTTATTGAGAGCCTGAGAAAATGGTTCATGGGAGCCTTATGGGCTTCCTTGGCAACCAATAGAAGTGCACTTGCGAGGAACCCACTACGCTATAAATCATCATAATTTTTGTGAAGTAGGGAAGCTACCGCTATCCGCGATGCGCAGCGCCTATAGGGGCGCCACTGAAAGCCGCGTAGCGGCGGCCGTTGGAACCGCATGCGGGTCGCGTAGCGGACGCCTCCTTTCACAGCAAGCATGACGGAAGTGCGCGCGTGCGATTTGCCGCTTGTGCGCGTCCCTGATAATTACTTTTGCGGTGATAGTGTGCGCAAAGGAGCCGCAAAGGAGCCACGCTGTGACATCGGACATGTGTCCGATGTCACAGCTGTGTGGGACGACAATGTCACTATACGCGCCAAGTGTTTGCCACAGACAAGCGTCAACAAGCTTCCTTACGATGTGGAGCTCATCGTAAGTACACCGCTTTCTTTACAACGTCCCGATCACTAATGCCTGCATGCGTTGACGCATGAACCAACGTTTTTTCTCGACACAGTAGCTTCGTTTACGTGCCATGTGTTTATATAGTAGATTTTGAGGGAGCGCTGTCGCGCCGGCGCATGGATTTCACGGGTGCGGCCACGCGAAGGGTCAGCGTTGGTAAAACTTTGAAACCAGCACGATAAACTTGCGAAAAAATATCTCGGCAGCTTGCGCTAGTGGCGCGGGACTGAGTCACTGCGGAGCTGATGGTCACCTAGCTTGTCATAGCAGCTTGGCTACGTATTTGCTGGGTGTCTTCAGAGAAGAACGTCGGTGCATGTCCGTCGACCCCCTGTAATTTCGCTGAAAAAAATATATTTTGTTGTCTTCACGAATACATTTAGCTCTTCGACAGCAATTTGTTCGGGAACAAAATTTTCGTCAGAATGAGATGCATCCAGAGACTCTACGGCGATCTGTTTGAAGCGGTTGAAACAGTTCTGGCACAAAATGTCGGTTTCTCTGATGGATGAGGCTTCTTCTGGCGTGCGCCTTCAGGAGGAGTGGCGTCTTAGCCGCGCCAGACAGACTGGCGCCGGCGCGCGCGCAGACTCCGTCACTGTCGCGCGCGGCTCGCCGCTGCTGGTCTGCACGTTCGGGAGGAGTGGCGTCTAGCCTCGCCAGACACAGTGGCGCCGGCGCGCGCGCAGCTCTTCGCCTTCTGACACTGCGCTGAAGCCGCTCGATAGCGCCTCTGACTGGCGTTTCCAGGTGGGTAACGCCATGGAGAAGGACGCCTGTCAAAAGCCTTCAGTGCGAACAGGTGCCATGTTTTACAGCCAATATGCATACAGTTGAGGCGAGCGCACAGCTAACATTCTGCACCGGTGATCGCATTCCAGTGCCATCATTAGGTAGAATGCAGCCCATTTCGTGCAGCACACGTGTGATTGCACGGCGCTTTTGTAAAGGAGCCGCCACCTGCCCCACATTCTCTGGCATAGCGCTTCGCGCCATTCGTTTTTCAAGAGAGCCTAGGCATCGCGTCTTATCAGTGATAACAACCTCATGTGCATTGCAGCATATACAATGCAGGCGAGGCGACCAAATGTAAACGTAGTAGCGTTCGCTGAAGACGTAGCGACATAAATGGAGAAATAAAAACACGGTAATCGTTCTAACACTGCCTAAACAAAGCACGATTGCTTACCTTTTGCGTCGGACAGCCGCAATCCACCGTCGCCGTCGCTCTCGCTCATGAAATAGCACCGGAAACTTGTAAAAGTGCGTTCCTGGCGAGTTTTCGTATGTGTTTGAGACGCCGACAACGCAGCAGTTATTTTTCGACATCGCTGAAGCCCGAGAGAGTCGTTAAATCACGTTGAAAAACACATCCATCCGTGCACTCGCGTAGACGCTCGCTGAAACACTGTTCGCCGGGCCCCGCAGGCGCTTCCGAACCATGGCGGCAGATGGCGTGGTCGGCGCTTTGCGCATCGCCTATACAATTTTTCGTCATTCTGCGGAGAATCGTGGTTTCTGCTAAACACCTGTAAGGCATTATGCGCACTTCGTTGATGTTGCGGCTGATGAAGATGAAGAATTATGGCAGAGCCCTTTGTAATGGGTTGGAAGAATTCAACAACCCACTTGTTGCACAATTCGCATTGTGTGACGCCTGGTTACAGAATTCGCATTGTGTGACACTTGGTTGTTATTTTACTCTTCTACCACGCTACATTACATATGTTAATGTGGTTCCTTTCCGACATAAAGCCTGTATAGGGTCTTTTTGCAAAACAGTTCCAAGCACCGGCATGGCTCTGAGGTAAAATACTGGGCTCCCACGCAGAGGGACCCAGGTTCGAACCTCGTTCCATCCTGGAAATTCTTTCTTATTTCCTTTTTTTTTTTCTTATTTCCAGCGATAGTGGTTACGGACACCGGCGGCGGCGGCGGCGGCGGACAACTACGGCGCCAAAAAAAAAAACGCCAGGCCTGCGCTGAAACCGCAGCACAGTCACAGCGAAAGCTGGAAGAGCGGTGTTTCTAGAGCCCGTTGTAAGCTCTCTTGGGGCTAAATACAAGTAGACTAGAAAGGTACCCACTACGCCATAAATCACAATTTTTGTGAAGTTGGGAAGCACCTACTAAGCCATTATTCGTCATTCTGCGGAGAAGCGAGGCACCAGCTACACGTCTGTAAGGCATTATGTGCGCTTTGTTGACGCGACGACTGATGACGATGAAGAATTATGGCTCAGTCCTTTGTAATGGGTTGGAAGCTTTAAACGGCCCACCAGTTATGTAATTTGCATTGGGTGACGCCCGGTCGCTATTTCCCTCTCCCGTCATGCTGTATAACATACGTTGACGTGGGAGAGAGACGGGGGGGGGGGGCGAAGAACTTTACTGACACCCCGAGGAAATGGATCATGCGCTTATGGGCTGCCTTGGCCACCAATACAAGTGCACTTGCGAGGAACCCACTACGCTATAAATCATTGTAATTTCACTGAGACCCGCTGGGCGCTGACGCGCGCCTTGCAGGACCCAAATAAAGTTTTTCAACCAACCAACCAACGCGAGGAAATGGATCATGCGCTTATGGGCTTCCTTGGCAACCAATACAAGTGCACTTGTGAGGAACCCACTACGCTCTAAATCATTGTAATTTTGCTGAGACCCCGAGGAAATGGATCAAGCGCTTATGGGCTTCCTTGGCAACCAATACAAGTGCACTTGCGAGGAGCTCTCTACGCTATAAATCATTGTAATTTTACTGAGACCCCGAGGAGATGGATCATGCGCTCATGGGCTTCCTTCGCAACCAATACAAGTGCACTTGCGAGGAACCCACTAGCGCTATAAATCATTTTGATTTTTGAGAAGTAGGGCAGCAGGAACTCTGCCATTTTTCGTCATTCTAAGGAGAGCCGTGGTACCTGCTAAACGCATGTAAGGCATTATGCGCACTTTGTTGATGCTGTGCCTGATGACGATGAAGAATTATGGCAGAGCCCTTTGTAATGGGTTGGAAGCATTCAACAACCTACTCGTCGCGCAATTCGCATTGTGTGACGCCTGGTTACAGAAATCGCGTTGTGCGACGCTTGGGGCTTATTTTACTCTTCTACCACGCTATATTGCATATGCTAATGTGGTTCCTTCCCGACATGAAGCCTGCATAGGACATTTTTGCAAAGCAGCTTCAAGCACCGGCATGGCTCAGAGGTTGAATACTGGGCTCCCACGCAGAGGGCCCAGGTTCGGACCTCGTTCCATCCTGGAATTTTTTCTTGTTTCGTTTTTTTTTCTTATTTCGAGCGATACTGGTTACGGACACCGACGGCGGCGGCGGCGGCGGCGGACAACTATGGTGCCAAAAACGGCCGGTGAAATGATCTCATAACAGCTTTCGCTGTAAAACGGCTCTTTTACAGCGAAAGCTGGTATGAGATCGTTTCAACGGCCGTTTTTGGCGCCGTAGTTGTCCGCCGCCGCCGGTGTCCGTAACCTCTATCGCACCAAATAAGAGAGAAAAGGAAATAAGAAAAAAATTTCAAGGATGGAACGAGGTTCGAACCTGGGCCCTCTGGGTGCGAGCCCAGTGTTCTACCTCAGGGCCATGCCGGCGCTTGAAATTGCGTTGCAAAAAGACCCTATACAGGCTTCACGTCGGGAAGGAACCACATTAACATATGTAATGTAGTGTGGTAGAAGAGTAAAATAACAACCAGGCGTCACAGAAACGCGAATTCTGTAACCGGGAGTCACACAATGCGAATTGCGCAGCGAGTGGGTTGTTGAATGCTTCCAACCCATTACAAAGGCCTCTGCGATAATTCTTCATCGTCATCAGCCACAGCATCAACAAAGTGCACATAATGCCTTACAGGTGTTTAGCGAGTACCACGGTTCTCCGCAGAATGACGAACAATTGCATAGTGGCTGCTTCCCTACTTCATAAAAATTATGATGATTTATAGCGTAGTGGGTTCCTCGCAAGTGCACTTCTATTGATTGCCAAAGAAGCCCATAAGGCCCTCATGATCCATTTCCTCAGGCTCTCAATAAAGTTAATTCCCTCTCTCTCTCTCGCGCGCGCTCTCCATTTCTCCGGTTAACGTATGTTATAAAGCGTGGTGAGACAGGTAAATAACGACCGGGCGTCACACAATATGCAATACGTAACTAGTGGGTCGTTTAAAGCTTCCAACCCATTACAAAGGGTTCAGCCATAATTCTTCATCCCCATCAACCGTCGCATCAACAAAATGCACACAATGACTTACAGATGGTACCTCGCTTCTCCGCAGAATAACGAATAATGTCGTGGTGGGTGCTTCCCAACTTCTCAAAAATTATGATTTGTGGAGTAGTGGGTACGTTGCTAATGTACTTGTATTAGTAGCCACAAGAGAGTTTATACGGGCTCTAGAAACGCCGCTCTTCCAGCCTTCGCTGTGCTGCGCTTTCCGCACAGGCGTGGCGTTTTTTTTTTTTTTGTGATCTCATAACAGCTTTAGCTGTAAAAAGGCCTTCCACAGAGCCACTCTGGTGTGCCTATAGGGACACTCCAAGATACGCTTTCGTATATAATAAGCAAAAGTGAAGCCAAGTGCTCCAGTAAAACTTAGGTCAGGGTTTTGAAAATTTCGGTGCAGGATGAGTACAGCTTAAGCACGGCGTAAGTGAAGCTCAAGTGAAGGTCAAGTAAAGCACAATGTATTTAATAAAACTGCCATAGGCGCCAGAAAATGTCAGGCACAGTGCAGTAAAAATAATGCGTATAATTCATAGTTACGTAAGCGTAAACCCGAGTAACACGTAACACGTAGCCGCACACTCCGAGGGCTTTTTCGTCGCAATATCGAAGGACTTCAGCCGTCCTTCTCTAACGACGACAATGCCGCACAAGCAACAGGAGATCTAGCTGCTACCTCACAAAAGTTTTTGCTGGGCACACTTCTGCGAATTTCTTGAGGGCAGAAACGCTCGAGCTCTTACCAGACACTCGAAGAACCTTCGCTCTTTGAAGCTTCTTTTCAGAAACCTTTCTTCCTCGGCAGTCAACGCCTTGTTCTCTGTATAAATGATTTTTATTCACGCTCTTCAATGCGAAAGAAGCCTTCTAAGCCGAAACAGGGAAAAAAATCTTATGATATTGCACACCCACGCGATGACGAATTTAAATTTTCCGGCCGACATAGTGCACGGAAGCCCCGTGCGACAATTTTGTCGCCTTCGGTGCTTGCTTTGTTCGTCACTCGGCACGCTGCTTTCAGGTTTCTTTTCATACTTGCGTTTTCCTATGCTCTCATTTCTTAGAGCCTGCTCTGTTACGAAATTGCGTGTTTTTGTGGAGTTGCGCACATGTTCATCAATCGTCAAAAGGATGTTGCAATCAACGCTAACAAGCCGCCGACAGCTTCCCTGGAAATGCGGCATAAGCAGTTCTTCCGGAACACTTTGAACGGCGAACTTCCTTAATTTGGAAGGATTGTGTTCGCATTTGTTCGCCGTGGCTTTGGTACCAAGCGCATTCCATTCCATCACTTGTAGTAAAGCGAGTACAACTTGTATGGTTCACGGATAACTAAGTCTTCTACTTACTACGTTTTTTTGTTTGCGAACTCGAATTCAGCTCTTAAGTCGCGTAATGCCTGTGAAGACAAAAACCGTAATAGCTAGTAAATATTCGTGCTTTCGTTGTTACGCAGTTGTTTGTGCCTATGTGAAAAGACTTTGCGAGGCGAAGAAGGCCATGAAGTGACTGCGTCATCAATCGATGGTATTTCTCCCCATACAGTGAAACAACTCTGTGTCTTCTCTTTTATACGCCTTCAGCGAGTATTGTTCCCGTAACAAGATATTGCTGCAATATTTCTATAGCAGCATAACATTTCAACGAAAAAAGGCTCTCACCATACTTACCCCACCTACACGTGCATGAAGCGAGTGTTTTATCACTCATAAGGTTTTGTTCTTTAAAACTCAGTCCTCTCTTCTTTCTTCTCCGATAGAACGAGCTTTATCGCCTTCTACAGAAGAGTGGAGTTAAAATCGATACATAAGTGAAATTTCTTTATTGCAAGTCGTTTATTATAACCTTAAATCTGCACCCGAGCCGTTGTTGCTGGAAATGGTAAGTGCCTATTTACTTTGTTCACATGATTCATTCAAAGGTTTACACCAAGGCATGCACATAAGGTTCCTTTCCAAATATAACAACGCACATTCAATATGATGTTTTCGTTATATGTACATCTATCGCTTGTTTCTAACAAGCACCTCGGGGGCTACCTAATTTATTATTCCCTAAGACCGTCATTCCTGCATAGCGCAATCTCAGCAGAACCCTTAGATGCGTCTTTAGTTTCAATTTATTTTTGGCGCAAGCATGCAACGATAAGACCAGCAGCGCGAGTTTCACTTCACTGCATTTCAGTGACGATATTACGTAGCAGCAGTTCGCACTGATGTGCCTTCTCTGATATACGCCCATTCGTGAGTTCATATGCTTTAGTTTGGCTTAAATGAAAATATTCTCTCTAGAGCTTGGTCTGTTTGCTTTGGGTTTTCACATGTCCTGGTTGCGTATAATTCTTGGGTTGAGACAATTAATATTGGATCATATTTGAAGAAAAAATTTTCTGATCCAAGGTAAACGAGGACACGGAAACATGTCAACAGGACGGGTTGCCTGTCCGGTTGATATGGCCAGCGATATGGCCGGCAATTCTGGTTAACTTTCGAGCATGTCCCGGTTGTGCGCGCTTGTTTGCATTTTGAACGCAAAATATAACAGTAAGTTATTTGGATAATAGCTACGCTTGGCAACCATTTGTGTTTTCTCCATCATATTCGTTCGATTATCATCTGGTTGGTGCTGAAAGAACAACCTAGTGTTTATTTTCATTGTTAGCGCCAGGTCAAAACGTCCCGCTAAGCCAAATGTCATAATAGTTTGGTCACGTCCTGTCAAACTTCTGTTTACTTTTCCCTCTGGTTAGCTGTCGATGGCATCGGAAGTTTATTGCAGCGGAGTCACTGTCACTGTATAGCTTGGTGCTCTTGACGAACAAGGCCACCAAACGGTAAAGAGACAATAAAAACGACGAGTAAGAAATTAAAAAAAATTGAGAGCGTGGTGTTTCTTGGTGCCTGATTCTTGTTTCTTTTTCTGTCTATGCGACGAATCCTTTATAAAAGTGATAAACGCTATCCACCATTTTCTTTTACGTTAAAATTGAAAAATTATTCCGGAGGCATCGACCATATGGTGTGCCTCATAATGATTTGGTTGTTTTGGCACGTCAAACTACACAATCTGTTTCGAATGAAATGACCTGCTGAGCTTCCTATGTATCCCTTCATGTGACCGAGAAAGGTGGCTATGCTCATTTTATCTCTAACCACACTTTGAAGTGTCGTCATAGACTCTTCTCCCCTTTCATTCCTTCATAACCCCTTTCCCTTTCCCGAGTAAAGGATAGTCAACAGGGCTTTCTTCTGGTTATCGTCCCTGTATTTCCTTTACTGCTCTGTCCTCTTCACACATGCACACAAACGCACGCTCAGCAACCACACGCCGCCTGTCCTTTTTTATTGAACTAAAAATAAATGGTGGAGTAGTTGTCGCCATTTTCTGACAATGGCTACCCCTTTTCAAATATTATAAAAACAAAAAGTAACAAATAAACAAAAAAGTAGGTCTTGCGTTTAGCTGCATTCAAAAGTTATCTATCGAACAGAGTTCGCTAATGTTTGACACACGCAAGCACAACTCACATGCATGACTCAATTCATCCGCTACTCATCACAAGCAGAAGTGTACCGTCTTTTACTGCTTACACTTGTATACACTTGTAGTACTTGTTGCGTGGCTCCTAACTCCTTAGCGTATGAATTCATAGGTATACGTGAAATTAAATATAATGACGGATGACGTAGCAACCACTGGGACTGAAATACTGCAGAGACGCACTCGCAAACCGATTTCCAGCGCCTTTTTTTAAATTTAGAAGTCTTGCTTTTTGCGTTCTCTCTGGCATTGCCGTAATCCTGCATCTCGTTTTCAATCTTCTCTGGAGTCGTTGAGCTTCACCGCGGTACCTGAGCACAGATATGTTCGATGTCGCGGTAAATTTCTCTTAATATTGTAAGGTTGTCAGCCGAGCGAATACTAAGTGTTGGTGAACGCGATGGCATTTGCAGAATAAGTCGTTCTAAAGATCGGCTGCGGCTAAGGCAAGTTCGTGTATGATACGATACTTGAGGAGTGGTGCAGCTCAAAACGAAACAAAATACGTAAGGTATGAAGCCAAGTGGAAAAAGCGAATTTTCTTTTAATTTTATTTTTTGGTTTTTAGTCATATCATATGCGCAATTTGTCATCCATAATTTTGCTGCATAACGTTTCTATCTACGCAGTTTCTTTCGACAGATACAAGCAAAAATGTTTGACCACCCATCATCCACGAAACTGAAAGTGCCAGTTTTGTGTGCATCATAAGATTAGCTTGATATGTAGTACTTTGTTCGGTTATTTCACAATCATATCAAGTGCGAACATGTAATAATGAGTCTAATAGCATTGTCAACACATCATTTTTAATCATAAAAGTCATAAAACTCTCACCAGGTGGACGCGCAACGTCAGTCATCAAATTTGCTTTCTATGACTCTGTGTGTAATTTGAATAATGGAAACAGAATGCACATTTGATATTCTGAAGCAAGTTGACATCGAGCCGTGGCCTTCACACTGCAAAAGATTGCGTCACAAATGATCGGCGCTGCATCGCGAAAAGCATCCCGTCAGGGCACGAATGCTGCAAAGTAAGCTAAAAAAAATAGGCGAGTTGCCGATCGAGCAAAGGCACACAAGAGTAAGGTCCAGGATGGAATTAGCTACAAATATCGAGATTTCAGCGCTCCTGATCCCCTTGTGTAAGCGCTGCACCCGTTTCAAAACTTTTGCGTTGATTTTCTCAGAACTTATATTTTGGTAATTTTCCGTACTGGAATCGTCATAACTTTTTTGCTAAGAAAGATTTTTCATTACAACTTGGCAAACTTTCTTATCACGTTAGTTGGTGTGCACTGAATCTCAATAGGCAAAATCGCGCTACAAGATTTAATAAGGCTGCCTGTTATACGAAGGTGCCCCTAGTGTTAGCGCATACATTTTTGGTTATTTAATCGCTCTGTTTTTAATATTCACCTGGTCTCATTTGTTTTGGTTCATTGCACTGGCCAAAGCTTCTTTTATGTTACTACAAAAAATTAGGTTTCTTATTGAGTGAAATTTGAGTTAGCAGTGTTCGCGTAAGGCCCACTTTAAATAATATTTTCAATTATGAAAAATTTACAAAAAATAGAATTTGCTTTGAAATGCTCACAGGTGCCTAAAAAGGTGTGCTTTATAATTCAGACTAATAATCTCTAGTGCTTATCACTTTCTAAATTTTTTTTTCCGACACTTGGCCTCATACCTTAAGCACTACTCTTCGTCATCGTTCAAGTACTTTGTTCCGTTTTGCGCTACATCACTCGTCCCGTTACAGGAGAATTTCGAGCTGGAGATAACCAAACGTGAAGAAACGTAGAATATAGCCGGTTACAAAAGTCGCGAACTTGAGGAGGCTATTCCCTTTAGGGCTATATTCATGAGCTGAATACGGAAATGATCGTAAATCCTTTCATAAGCCGCCTTCGCGTGGTTGCAATCGCTTCTTCAAATTATTCCTCGGTTGAACATCGTTTTCAGAAATGTTTAAACTGCTAGGCGCCGACAAACCGAACACATCTCGCTTCATACTCAGCCTCTTTTCTAAACTCGAACTAGGTCCAAGTCGGGCGTGAAAAGAACCCATGCGTCTGCTAACAACGTCATACCCGTCCGAGCTGAGCGTGAAATAGCTATAGCGCTCGGGACCAAACCTAATCCGTCTTTTGCGGTACTCCAGCTCACGTACAGAACACCGTCGACAGATTCCGGCTGCAATAGCACACTGTTAAGTCGGTGCAAATCCTTTCTTTTTATGTTCAGCAGCACTGGCTGAGACGGGCCAGCGCGAAGCATTGTACCGTGTTCTCTGCGTAGGAAGTGCTTCGTCCTGATTCCAGAGCGTCGTGTACAAGATAAACAGACCGCTTGTGCTCGTTTATCTTGTACGACGCTGTCCGTGTTCGCGTTTTTTTTTCCCTTTCCACGCTGCTAGTGCAGGCCGCCCAGCCTTTGTCGTGTTTTCGCAGCTGAAGAGCTGAGCAGGGGTCCTGTCGTTTATGCTTCTTTATCTCTTTATATTATTCTGCTTTCCTTGCTTTTCGACCTTCGCTAATCGTAGGATATTTTCATTCGGCTATATGCATTTTGCTCTTCATTCATGCGAAATATTCTTTAATTTGCAGTATAGCAAATTAAAGAATAACGGAGCCCTTGTGGGGCGAGAGCATGGTGGAACTTACTTATGCAGGTTAGCTATTTAATACCGTTCTTCTGCTACTTTTGTTAAATTAGTTTGGTTCGTTCTTTCTGTTTTGTGTACACCACTACATCTACGCACTATGTTTAAAGTATGTGTTCTGTCGCCACGTACTCACCCAAGATAGGCGCCTGAGCCAGTGGCTCAGCACTCCACCGGCGTGGAATATGTGCACTGTGTTGGGATAACGGAAGAGGGTGACGTAAAATGTATGATATAGGTGCTGTGACGGCCCCGCAATACAGTAGTAGCGGGGTATCTTCTGCAGCAGCCTCAGGAAGATGAAAGAACACAGGGTATACTGGTGTAAAGTATATTCTTTATCGGGCCCTCAATGTATTAAAATAAATAAATGAAATTAATTTGGATAAGCCTCTTTTCTGCTGGCGTATGAGTGTGTCGCGTGCTCTTTACAGGAATATGAGTTGCAATATATATGTGCCGTATGCTAAGTTATGAGCTGGGGGACCTGCGTCGCTTCGTACAATCTGGGTAGAGTTGTGGGCGTTCCAATCAGGGAACGCTGAAAGACTGCATTAACAACTCAAAGACGAGCTGAACAGCTCGATCGTTTACCCATACTTCGGTATGACATGGCACTCTACGAGTTGTCGTTGTTCGTCCTCGTTCTTTCGCGTGTTTTATACATTCAAGATGTTGTCGTTGGCAGTTGACAAGATATTTAGCTATGCAGTCAGGCAAACATTATATTAGGAGTTGTCTGCTTTCTGTCACAGCAGAGCGAAAGAAAAGTGAACGAGAAGGTGCAGAGGTTAATGACATTTTCAACGGAGAGAGCGAGCATCTGCTTTCTGGACTGCTGCAGCGAAGTACGAAAGCTAACGTTACAGCCTTGGCAATGCATCTTAAAGGAGGGGGGGGGGGGGGTCACGCATATTTACATCAGCCGAGAGGGAGGCACCCAGGGAGCCTTTGTTGAAAATGCGCACAAATATACAAGTAATGTACATTTTTAATGTACAATATGTACACATCATAACGTACGGACATTGGTAATGCATTCTGAACCAGCGTGATGATAAATCCCGCCGAGGGAGGAGAACTAACCGTAGATAAAAAAAAAATTGAACCAGCTCCGCTTCGCGGACACCGTTCAAACAGCGAAGCTGGTGGCGTTCCCTTCGTCAGGCTAACGCATTTCTGTATTCTGCAAGTCTGTCAGATATTTTGTAGCACTGCTGTTTATTAAACCCTCTTTGTTAAGCTTTGAGGTGGTAGTATAGATTTATTGCACCTTGACTATACCACCCTTATTCACAGGTTTACAAAGAAGTTTTTGCTTAAGATGCTCCGATTTGTTGTATCACTGCTCTTTATTAAACAATATTTGTTAAGCTTTGAGGTGACAGTATAGCCACCACCTTTTATAACCACAAAGTATCACGTGACACTGGTGTGACTTTTGAATATGTCATTTGAATATGAGGTAAGCTAGGAAGCAGCGAAAGGCCCTCTCCCATTCTTTCATTCTCCTTTCATTTCATTTATGCTCTTAGCACTCCTTCTACCTCTTGTGTGTTTTTCTATCCCCGAGGGCACTATAGAAAAATGTACCGTCACATTTGGTGCATACACGAAATGCAGAAAACCCGAGGTTAGGTCACATAAATTCACATGAATTCAGACAGAGAAAGGGTAACAAACTACACTAGCACTCTGCATTGCCCCATGTTTTTTCTTTGAAGTTTTTCCTGTCAAGAAATCTGTCATTAGTAAATATTTAGCCAGTAACCTATATAAAGTTTAGAACCAGCAAATAGAGTTTGATTCAGCTCTAACTTCAGAAATAGTATTCGCCTTCATGCACTGCAGCGATCGAAAATGGTGCCCTATATAGCCATCTTATTCTTCTTCACTGCGCTACGTGACGTGCCTGAAAATCCTCTCGGTGCAGCGTCTTACCCTGCTGGAATGTGCACGTGGCTCTGTTGAGACTCGGCAGCTTTGGTTCAATCTTTTCGCCAGCACGGGGTTCTTAGTGCGTGGGCGATAAGGAAATGCTGGGCTATATACAGCATCCGTCCGCCACGCGCTCACCGGCCAAAATATTACCTGTTCTTCACTATTGACATATATGCTTCTCAGTACTTTTTTCCTATGTTGCGAGGTTTGTTGCTTCTTGTCGTAAGCTTGCGGTCCCGATATAACTGCGTACCTTTTATTTATTTGTTGCATGAACACCCAGATGCCGGAAGCGGAAGCGACCGATGCTTTAAAAGTTCCGCAATGTATGCGTTTGGAAAAACAACCTTCGAGCTACGATTTTTATGTTTAGTCCTTCCGTTTCGTCCGTTCTTTATTGTAGAAAAAATTGCGTTTTGAGCAGAGCTAAGTTCGCGTAAAGGTAACGCAAAAAGTCAGGAGCCCCTGTCGTGTCGGGAAAATGGGGACAAGCGAAGTTTGGTGCGTGCGTGCATGACGTGCTATTTTCCTTTCTTTCTTTCTTTCTTTCTTTCTTTCTTTCTTTCTTTCTTTCTTTCTTTCTTTCTTTCTTTCTTTCTTTCTTTCTTTCTTTCTTTCTTTCTTTCTTTCTTTCTTTCTTTCTTTCTTTCTTTCTTTCTTTCTTTCTTTCTTTCTTTCTCTCGTACTCACCGGCAACAACGACGATCATGCGTGAAACACTGAAAGACAACAATAAATTGGGGAAACGTGGACTGACATGTGACATCGATAAAACACCAGACTGCCATATCGGGAACTGCTGATTGCCGACAAGTCAACAATGTAGAGAGCATCAGTTATTCGAAAACGGCGCATAGAAATACGCATGTCACCGGCGTACCTTCGGTGACAGCATTTCTGTACGCTCCCCCAGCTCTCCCAGCACCGGGTTTTTAGCGTACAACGCCGAAACCTAAGGGTTCTAAAAGATTCTCTTAAAAATACAGTGAAACCTCGGTGATACGATCACGGCTCATACGAATTTCGGGGTGATACGAATTTTTCGTTGGTCCCGGCCAAGGCCTGTTGGCCTGCAATGTAATGGAGTACGGTTGTTGCGAACCGATTTTCACCCAGCGACGTTTGATACGAACGTACGCTACCGCTCAGGTACGAAGAGGTGCTGTCCGCGCTGTCGCGGAAGACGCGCCAAGCACGTGCGAGCGTGGCAACGCAAGCGTGGG
The DNA here is from genome assembly GCF_013339695.2 of Rhipicephalus sanguineus. NCBI lineage: Eukaryota > Metazoa > Arthropoda > Arachnida > Ixodida > Ixodidae > Rhipicephalus > Rhipicephalus sanguineus. The sequence continues at coordinate 109,751,196 of NC_051181.1, forward strand.
CACGCGCCGCACTGCCAAATCGTCAGAATCACGGTGTAAGAAAAACAGATTTCTTACGGTCAGAATAAACCTTCAGAGACGCGCCACGGCTTCCGAGGTTGTGTGCGCGAATCTTTGAGGCTCTTATGTGCCTCCGTGTGCCTTCATGTTTAGATTACAGAGGACATTAGCGCCATGCTTTTTTTTTTCTAGCGCGTCGACGTGGGCTGCTGTCGTTGTTACTGTGTTTACACGTGCCTGACTCGTACATCAGACATCCCATGAAAGGTGGACGAGGACCGAAAGAAGGCGAGGACGGTCTTGGCGAAAGAGCCAGGCCTCACAACGTCAACATGCGCGACCGTTGAGGTCGCACTTGTGCGGTCACGGCCATAAATCTCCCAAAAAACATCCCCAACACCTCCGCGATAACAAATCATAACACAGGACCGTGGTTCTGTAATTTTGTGGCCTTGATCCATCGCGTCAAAGCACTTCTTTTGTTGCTTTCGCTGCAGTACTCCTTTGTTGTGCAAAAAAGCATACTAAAATTTGGAAGGGGCTACTGCTGTCGCGGGTCACAACGCACCTGGTTCATTAATTAAATATGCGCGTACGAGCCATATATTTACGAGTGCTGGTATGATAGCCGACATCTAAAAACTTAACTGACAATCATTGAGGGTTCTTCCTGACGTTGCTGCGGCCCTGAAAAACAATAAATGAAAATGTACGCCAGCTTTCTTTCGTCGCATGCTAATTTTCCATGCTTTCTGGTGATACGAATTTCGGATGATACGAATATTTTTGGTGGTCCCCTGAGATTCGTATCACCGAGGTTTCACTGTATCATTGGAAGGGCGGCGGTGTGTTATATTCGCAGTGGCAAAAATTGACTAGCCCCTCGTAAATGGATGTCCAGCAAAGCTGCTGAAAGCAACCACTACTACAGCTGAACGGATTATGCAATGTTTTAGTGCTTGCTTTAAAGTCATGGGATAATGACAATCGCTTTGTGACGGCTGTGGTACACTGTGGTTGGTTCCCACGACCACTTTCGCTACATCCGTCGCCAAGACCAAATGCAAGATCTGTGCCATGTGGCTGGTTGACTAGGTTCGTTGTAGCCTCAGTGAGTGCAAAGTTTGACAAAGAAACCAGTCATTCTTGTCGCATTTTGCAATGTCAACATCAATGTCTCCGACGATAACTAGTGATCTTTTTCTATGTAGGCTGGTTGTTTTATATAAGAAAGTCTACTGACTAACGTCCAGGGGCGTAGGCAGCATTTTTTTTCGGGGGGGGGGGGGGGGGGGGAGGACAGCAGACGTGGTCGATTGTCACTGTGGGCTCTGTATGTCATAGCAAAAAAAATATCGGACGGGGGCACGGGCCTGGTGTGCCACCCCCTGGCTACGCCACTGCTGACGTCACTCCCCATGTCACGAGCTGGCGCTGCAGCTGCAGTTTGCGTAGCGGTAACCCTTACCAGGAAACGTATGCGTTGAGTGCTACGTGCTTAGTAAGCCTTATCAATTACGTGGTTTGGATGCTTATTTTGTGCTTGATCATACTGAAACAAATGTTGTTCTGTTTGTAGTGTGTGTGCAAATGAGGTATTGAAGTACACCGCCACGGTGTTCTTGTGATTATGGTGCTCGACTGCTTACCCGGAGGTCGCGGGATCAATTCCCGGCCGTGGTGGACGCATTTCGATCGAGGAGAAATACTAGAGGCCCGTATACTTCGATTTAGGCGCACGTTAAAGAACACTTCCGAGGCCCTCCACTACGGCGTCCCTCCTAATTATATCGTGGTTTTGGGACGTAAAACGCCAACAATTATTATTGTAAACATTGATGCATGCTACCAAATAATGTATTCGTTTTACGCCTCAATCGTTGAATGTTTTTTTTTTTTTTTGTTGAGACGCAACGAGAAAACCCGACCAACTAGTGGCTAACATATTCGCTTTAAAAAGAACGTGTGGAAGACAAGGTATCCGTAAGTTCAGTTTCCATGAGACCATCGATACTTTCTGATAATCCGACGCTATCAATAATTGTCTCGGAGGACAGTTTTATGGCTACTTTCGCTATTTTAATGCTAGAATAGTGAAGAAAAGTGCCCCTTCACGCCGTGAATAAACGTTTTAAGAACATTTTGACGTAATCTCTTTCGACGCGATGAAAAAACTAAGAAAAAAACTTACAAATATTTATTTTGAATAGCCTCGCAGAGAGATAATATAAAGAGATAAAAGTTTGTCTTGTCTTGCCTCCAGTGTATTTGTCGTACGTCCACGCTATTGCTCCGCTGTTACGTGCCGAAGAAGCCCCAGCTGCTCTCGTAAAAAAAGAAAGGAATGCGGGAAATGGTCGCCGTCTATGTTCCTTACGTCAGTGACAGAGCCCGCGCATCGCATTCCGATCCCCGGTCCTCCTAGAGATGCTGCCACACGTGCCAGTGGCGTGTCGATTCCAGTAGATTTCGGTGTCCTCCGAAATAAATGGGCACCGGGAGCGGTTTGGCAAGCCAGGATTTGTGGCTCGCGAAGGCAGCGTCTTGATAGATTAACAGCAACGAAGACAAATGCCGACGTCACGAAGGCAAGCACTGCGTTCAACTGCGACCGCCAGCAGCGGCGTCGTCTCCTTCATCGATCAGCTGAGTTCCATCCGAGCGGAACGGGGGCAGCAGCCGCGACCTACTGCGGTCATAGGCAAAGCCGTGCAGCGCAGAGAGTGCAGTACGGAACTGCTATAGACAGTAGGCCATAGAGCAACCGCGACAAAATAGTGGCAAGGAATTGAGCAATGGATTCGCGAAAAACTTCACCCTAATGCCACGAGTGAAATCTAGGCCTTAGTGGACGGTCATTGAGTTGGTTGCAATGCGGCATGGTATAGCGGATTGGGGATGCTTGCACTCATTCTTCGTTACGAAGTCTGTATAGGTAGGCTATGGGACTTGCTGTACAACATCGATTGTTAGTGGTTGTTGAGCTGGCCGTTGTGTAACACTAAAACATTCAGATTAAGAAGTTTGTGGGGATAACGTGGCCACAGTAAGCATAGGATCAGGTTAATTTTCGAAACATGGAAGAGCTAAGTGCCCTGCAATGGGCGTGGTCAGGAATGTGATGATGATTACAAAACTCTTAAGCAGTATGCATTTTCGTCTTCGGTCACAACCACAAATGATGGTTAGCATCCACTGCATGTGAGGGCGGCAACACTTAGTGCCTTTCACGTGGTATTAACGTGCTGGGGCCCCCATGCCAGTTTGAGGTAATATTAAGTTATCACTCAGTCGTACGCACATCGAATTACCACAGGAATTCAGAAGTCGTGTCATTCGTTTTGTGGCTTCTTATGCTACTGCATGCTGTTTTATATTGTTCACGCTTCCTGCAAATGTACTGTAGACCAATCCCTCCAAGTGCGTTGCGCCGTTTTACCAACAATCAATGAATGAACTAGCCACCCTTATGAGTGCGATCGTTTCGTGTTCTTCCACAGCCCTAGTGCAAGTGGTTATCGCGCTGACGCCTTGGCACATCTAAGTGGCATTGTTCTGTTTACGCCTCGAATACGAGGCGTGGGCTTCTAAAGGGGACAGAGTCTGTCAGCGCACGCTTCCATAGAACATACAAACGGTTGGCCTTATCATACCTACTGAGTGTTCTTTCAGGATCGCACTGGCGTTAAAATATTACCACATTCCGCGAGACATTGCAAAGAACCACACAGCTTTGATAAAACGCACCATAGAGATGGTTTATAAAGAAATATCTTGCGCTTGATGAAAAGCACGCTTTGATAAATTTGACAAAATGCGCAGCTCGAATAAACAGTACTTCGTGCTGGTTGTTGCTGGTAGTAGAGAAACCACACACGAACACACTATAAAACGTGAACTTCTGGGCAGATGTTTTTGTAATTCTTTCGTCAAGCTAAACTCCCAAACACTGAGAAAATTAAAGGATGCAAAACGCCCGGCCTCAGAACTTCATTTCTCCTTCGGCGCGCAGGGGGCAAGAATAATTAAGTTTGAGGCTGGGCGAACGAAAATCTTCCTACGGGAACAAAGAATACTGCTGGCCTTACTTTCCGGTGGGAGGCTGCTCCCGCTCTGTCCACCACGATTTGAACTTTCGCGGTCCGGACTTTCTTCGACAGTGGAGGTCATAACGTCTGGCATTGCCTGAGAGTCAGATTAATCGGATTTTTTTGTACGCTTCACACAAAACAACGAATACACGCAACAGTCAGCGAACCAGCCGTTATTGTATGCTTACCGTTCGCCCGCACTGCAATTAAAGGCTCTCTCCGTGAAAGAAAGACTAGCATCGAAAGAGAAAAAAAAAACAAGTATCAATCCGGCCCCCAAAGTATAGAATAACGAAAGAACTGCGCCCATCGATCCTAGATCGAACGACAGGTGCTCTTGATTAACAAGCGCCTGTGGTCGTCTTTGTACTTCGCATTTTAAGTGTGTGCGGTGAGGGAAGGTGAGCCACAAGTCCACTGCATAAGAAAAACTGCAATAACTACCATTCCGCCTGACCTGCCTGCAGACCATTATATTTCTACCTGCAGTTTGGTGTCTTTATTCATGTGTCTTTATTCTTGTGTCTACGCGTGAGCAATTAAGAAAGACCATAGTTCCACTTCTCTTCAAAAGGAACTGCTTCTCAGGCGATTTTCTTGGAGCATTCAATCTCTTACCGCTAGTAGTTCAACTTCAGCGTTGCTTTTGACTTAAGGCGTAGCTCTCTCTATGCAATAGCTCATCAGCGTGAACATGAGCTTCATAGTATCTTCGGCGTGACGTAAGCATAATAAAATGTACAACGTGTATGTTGCGCGAGATATATGTGTAATTCAAAAAAGGTTATTTAGCAGTACTATATACCCCATAGAGCTATGTGCGACTCTTCCAGACAGTAAATGTGAGTAGGGATTATTACGGCTGCTTCAAGCGCAGGTGAGGTGTTTCTGTACACATTTAAGAAGAACTGTGAAAGAAAAAGCACGTATTCATTATAAGGCAACAGATATAACCGAATGAGCGTTCTACTCTTGAAGGCGAAGCTCGAGCGTTCACCAAGTGTTTTTGTAATAATGACTATGTTGTGCTTGCATTGAGACTCAATCAGCCCGTTTATATAAAGTTATCAATTGTATTCACCGCCATAGTGCTTCAATACCGCCATAGGGCAAACCGGGCGATGCCTCAATGACCGGCTACGTGAACACCACAACAATGTAAAAAATGGCACCGGCGGTTTTTTGGCGATCCACTGTCGGGATTGTGGCTGTATTCCTTCCTTTGCTCTGCGTACGGTTGTTTCACGCGGCAGAACGGAGCTAATTCGCGAAGTGACCAGAGGCAGAGGCGATTATAAAATTAGGTGATCTGTGCGTTAGCTCACCATCACTGGCCCTCACCGATAAGGAGCTTTTGTTCCTAAGATCTTCTTACGCGTAACAGTTTATTTCACCCTTTATTTTTTATGCATGCGGGGTCTTTTTCGCGTCCTGTCCATTAGCGCGCATGCGTGATGTGTACTGTGGCATATACATATAAGCAGATCCAGTGGCACAATAAATCCAATTGAAAGTTTGCGCTGTGTTTGTGGTTATCTTCTGTCCGTGTTTTTGTCGCGCAATTTCTTTGATACTAGATAACGGCTCACTTTCGCTGTCGCTTTCACGCTGAATAAAGTTTGCGCTGTGTTTGTGGTTATCTTCTGTCCGTGTTTTTGTCGCGCAATTTCTTTGATACTAGATAACGGCTCACTTTCGCTGTCATGATGTTATTTTTTTGTGTCGTGCACTGCTTGTTTCTTTTTTCTTGCACCGGACCGCATTTGTGTCATTATTTTTGCGTGTGATTCCACCCCCCCCCCCTATCGAAAAAAAAAACAAATCTTCATTTGGAAACCAGAGCCAGTAAGGGTCATTCGTTAGTTTTCTTTTTACCAAACATTCACGTTAAGCAGATCCTAACCATCACGACAAGCGCGATCGAGAAGCTGTATCATCGCGCGTAATTGTTCGCAGCGGAAAGCAGATGCTGTAGTTGTGCATTTCAGACTGAAAAACAGTTGCCGACACGCGAAGTGATGGAGTCTCAGCAGAATAATAAGCATATTGAGAACAACCCCATTTTTAGGCAACGCAAAACTAGCCGAGAAAAAGAAAAGAACGCTTATGAGCAGCCAGAGAACATTTAAAACGCAGCATTCGGCAATGCTTTGACACGAGCGATAAGAAAGGCGCCTTACCTCGCAAAGAACACTGTTCTTTGTCGAAACAAAGTTCTTTCGGCCGATGTTTTGCAGCCACTGCTTCTTGCGCATGCCATCACGCTTACCTTGCGATATCATAAACAGTGCATAACCATTTGTATGCTGGTTTTTGCAGTTATATGCGCAACTTGTGCTTATATGCATTTATATGCGCCAATTGTGTTCATCTTTGTTTGCTCATCCTCCATGTCTAATCATATCCCTCTTCGCAGGAATGCAGAACCGCTGTATGCTATTAGTACAAAGGGTGAATAGAGAAGGCAGAATAGTCAACTGTGCTCACTGTTCGGGGTTTTAGGAATTCCGAACGACCCCAGGAGCCAGCCGCAGATAACACGTAGAAAATGTAGCGTCCGCACGAACACGTAGCCTCGCTTATTTCTATAGCTTTGTCAGAAGCTGGGCATTGATTGATGGGAACGTGCCGTTCCTCTGCTCGAGCGGCTCACACGCGGATACCTTTGTGTCGGCCACAGCGCAGATCGCAACCGCTCCCCGCAATAGCCCGACGGGTGTTCCTTCCTGGAAATGAGACCTACGCGCTATCGACAGCCTCTCCGTGGCAACAGCGGCGATTCCCACACGGCTGCTCTTGCTGCTCGGAAGCAGGCGCCTCGGGCTGTGCGCTCGCTCGCCATTGGCAGGCATCACCGAGAAGATGTGTTGCACGTCATCTCTACGCTTCTCCTAAGGAGTCTTTGAAACGGGTTATTAAGAGTAATACGGGACAGCAGGCTCGATTTCCCGTCTCGCATCCATCCTCGTACTGCCTCGGCGATGCTACGCGGACAGGTGCCTGTATGAAGCACGCAGGTGGATCAGTCTGTACGAGATATGTCGGCTGCAGCAAAGATTAGCACTGTCTTCGCGAGACTCATACATTCCTTCCAGTAGGCACATCATTTACATTGTGCACATGGCATTTCCGCTACACCTCTGTCAGTTAGAAGGACTCCGGCGTGCCCGCGAAGGAAGTCCATTTGACAGGCAGCGGCCGGACGCCTAGCCAGCTAAGGGATTGGTCTGCAGTTACCTGTACACTCGCGGATAACTTTTCTTGGCAATGAAGGAGAAGCTGCGGGGGCAGAGCTTTCTTCATATGTACTCTATGCCAAGTAGTACGGTTTGGCGGGCGTTTCGTAAAACTGTGGAAACTGAAAGCTGCGCGCCGTCAGCGTTGCATATGAACGCAGACGCCGCTTAGCGCTTGAGGTACACGTAAAAGGCGCGACTTTCTGACGCGTGAAAAACATAAAGTGACAACGTATAAAGTAAAAAAAAAAGAAAGAAATATCTTTCTGGTGTGTGCTGCGTCCTGTCTCAAAGAGCTACATGTACAAAATGAAGGCGCATTTTTTTGTATCTCACGTAGAAAATACGGACGCAACTACGAAGCTACATTCAGCGGCAGGATACGCGCAATTTTGCTCCGTAGCCTTCGCTTCATTGCCAAGAATGTTCATCTTAATAATTATTGGTGTTTACGGCCGCTACATAAAAAACAGGTGGTTTGACCTCCTAAAACCACGATATGACTTGGAGGCACTCCATAGCGGAGAGCTTCGCAAATTTCGACCACCGGCCGCGATTCGATCCCGCGACCTTTGGGTCAGCAGTCGAGCACCATAAACACTTTACCAGCGTGACAGGCTGCCAAGAAAGTTGTCTGCAAGTACAGTGTTTATCGAATGCGCGGATCACTTACGTTTTAAAGGAATATTTAAATGTTTTATTGTTCTGCGACAGCTTTCAGTGTTTAGGCGGGTTCTGCGCAAATTTTAGATACACGATTCATTTGCCGGTTGAATATCAAGAACACATTGCATTTAATTGTGTAGCTGTTCACGGAATACTTGAGTACATTAAATGAAGAGAAGAAGGAATATGAAATTAAACAAATGGGATAGCCGAACGGTGGAATATATTACCGAATGCATTGTAAGATATGAAAGTATCTAACATTTTCGAACATAGAATGAAACGTTGTCATGTTGCAAATGGCGCAAGGGGTTTAATATTCATTACTCAACAGGGTACCTCTGCTTTAATAAGCATTATTGCGTCCTGCGTGCACAACTTCAAAGCAGGCGGGCACATTTCGCTATAGTTCATCAGTTCATTCAATGGTTTTCAGTCGAAGGAGACGAAGAAATCCCGGGATTTGAGTCCTGCACAGCTGCGACATAAAATACTGGCTGTGGTCGGTTTTATTATTTCTGGCTTATACGAATGTGTTGTGCTGCCGGAACTACACAGAAAGTCGCTGCGCTGAAAAATGCTAGAACATATTATAAAAAGACGACATACCGACACCGCCTGACAACGTCGTTGCAAGGAGGGCCGCAACGTCGGTCAAGCCCTGGAAACGCGAGAGCGTGATGATCGACGTCGTCGTTGTTGTCGCAATCAGTGCACTAGCGACTTTTTCTCTTCGTCGCCACATGCTGTTCTCACTAAACAGTTCGGTGAGGCAACCCGCACTTCTATGTTTTACAAATGCTTCGGTGGTGTTACAAGCGCAGCAGCATACGCCGACGAAACACCAGCTGATCAGCAACAAATGACTGCGCGTAATTAAGACACGACCACTTAATGTAAATCAGGATTTTCCATTAAGCGGCCGGGATTTAGACGCCTCCCAGAGGAGATTCTGCGTGCGTTTTTTAAGGCGAAATCTTAGAGTGTCTCGTTGCGAAAACCGGCAGGCGAATGAAGTGGTAAAAAGAGCTACGTGATATCATTAAGTCATCGATGACGCCACCATGTGACGTCATATTGACGTGACAGATCGTAGAAATTGGTTCAGGAGGTGGGAGGAGGTGGCGTGAGCGCTGCCTCCGCTTCGTTTCTTCTCTCCCGTTTCTCTCTCTCCGCCACAGCTGTGCGCCCGTATACACCAGAACACGCCTGTCTCGCACCCAGGCTGCTGGCAAGCCGAGCGGATACTCTGCACCCAAC
>NC_051181.1:109760548-109786667 GCF_013339695.2 Rhipicephalus sanguineus
GAAAAAAAACAGAAAAGAAAAAAAACTAATATCCGCGGTGTCCGGAACTGTCTCTTCTTTGTTTGCTTATTAAAGGGACACTAAAGAGAAACAATGAATTGGTTTAGATTGATAAAGTGTGCTCGGAGAATTCTTGTGTAGTTTATTTCACTACCATAGGTTTAATATTAGAGGAGAAAACCAAGTTCAAAGTTTCATTTTTAAATTTCGCGCCGAACTTTGTAATTCGTGACGTAAAATACTTCAAAGAGAATTTAACGTATTTTGGCGCCACTGGCTCAACGAAATTTCCACAAACTCGTTATGTCAAGTCTCTGCCCCCCCCCCCCCCCCCCTAGAGGACAATGTACTTCGATTTAACCGATTAGAAACTACGTAGGCCCAAGCAGGCGCCGTCAAAAATATGCGACGTCACGGCAAATGGTGCGGGAATTCCAAGGTGGCGTCGCCACCTGTATTTTCTTTTTGCGCGTTTTCTCGCTTATTAAGCGTCTTTGCGCACAAAGCGTGGTGTTTTTGGTATCGTGAATGAGTACTTTACTAATGCGAGAAAAATCGTTTTGCTCTTTAGTGTCCCTTTAAGTTTGAATAGTAAACTAAGGCGTCGAAACCACGGCAACGCAAGAACACATTGACAGTGCAGGCGCCCGTCATGTCCATGTGTTCTTGCGTGGTAGGGTTTTTGGCGCCAAATTCGCTATTTATACTGAACATCAGGGCGGAACATCGCGCCGATCCTCACGGTCTTGCATGCGTAATCATGCAAGCCGATATTAAACTTTGCAGCGGGATATTTCGGGGCACAGACATGCTAGAAGATTTCTGCTAAGTAGAACTGCGTTGAAACGCGACTGTCCTGCAACTTTTCAATACAAACATGCCCGCTTGTTGCACCTCATTAGAAAGTTCATTATTCATTTTTAGTTCATTGGGCTCCTGACAACGATCATTATTGTCTCACTTTGTGTTCCCCTGGATACATAACTTATCTGCAAAGGTGATTTTCACGTACCTCCCAGTGTTGAATGTTAAGAAAACCATAAAGCTTAATTTTGAACACCCGGTATATGTCTCACCTGGTACCTCACCTGGTATATATCTCACGTGCTCACCTAGTAGGGCGAGTGCGAGCCAGCAATCCACAAGAATGGAGAAGATGTTTTCGAAGGGCCCGCGCTCTACGCTAGGGGCCTTTGGTGTGTTGTTTGGGCAGCCATCTTTCCAATCTTGTGTGCGTCTCTCCGCCGGTGCAATATAAAAGAAATACTGCAAAATCATTTCATTTTTATAATCTACGGTTGTCGCGCAGCATGCGCATACATCCCGCCATTGAGGCCGGGATTACAAATGTCGAAAATTTGTATCAACTACTGCAGCAAAGAGAGAGACAGAGGAAGAGAAAAAAATATAAAGTTGCACTCCACTGGGAAGGATTCTTGGCATAAATTCCTTCCTACAAACAAAAATTCATGGGAAACACATTCGAAAGAGTCAGCAAATTTTGGAACCGAAGTCAAAGTAGACGTGCTTGAACTTTCTCGAAAATTTACGCGCAATCAGCTTTCGCATATTCGAGGGACAAATCTGCGTATACACAATCGCTTTCAGCAGGAATCCGATTTCTTTACGTGCTTGTTGCGAGTAGTTTGTTGTCGGCCAGCGCCGTCGCTGCATGTTTTAGATTTCGACTTCACGCAGCCTGTTTCGGTTGTTGAAACACCGATCTACGCGGGAAAAAATATGGTAATGTTGCGACACCCACGTAGAATGCCGACTGCGCATTGGAGTTGCTCAAAGAAAACAAGAGGCTCCGAGTTCAAGTGGAGAAAAGGCACAAGAATTCAAGCACGTTGAGATTGTTGCCACAAGCTGGAAGCATGGGACACCGGGACAAATGCGGTCGTGGAAAGAATGGCACGTGTCGATTGCGCATAACGTGCGCAAGCATATTTTTACATGGTGATGCCGGTAAAAATTTCCATACGCCTATACACAGAGCATCGTAAATAAATAAGCTGAATTTGCGTTGATCCCGTATTTTGTTTTCTACGCGAATGAAGGAGCCAGCTCGATGTTGGAGACAAAATGAAGAGAGATCGATAATTTGATCGCAGAAAAGCGTATGTGGTCGGCCATTGTGCCTCTGGCCTGATAGTATTCGCTGAATAAGAGATTAGAGTATCAACAGAGGAGGGATATAAAGAGGGCGAGGGTGACGATGAAGTTGATGAAAACTGCGCATCACACTCTGCTTCGCGCGCATGCGCATGCTGTGCGCGTTGGCGAAGGAGCGCCAACTAGAAAAGGGGCGCGAATGGACGCGAAAACGACGTGAATCCGCAGCCTGCTGTCTTCTGTGGCTTCCACCTTCATGATGGTGGAAGAGCTCTGAATTTTTTTTCGGTGACTTTGTGGAATGTTGTTTGACCTCTGACTGACCTGTTTATTCTGAAAAACCACCGTCACCTGCCCTGGCAACTAAGGACGCGCGTTCGATGCCTGCGGTCATAGTGCAAAATGCGAAACGATCAAGGCGCATGTAGAACAACCACAGATGACCAGGATTATTGCGGAGTACTCCACTACGCCGTTCCACGTAATCATACAGTTGCTTTGATGGGGACATAAAACAGCACTATTTATTTACCCACCATGATGGCCCAGTGGCTGTGACGTCACGTTTCTAAGCACGAGGTCGTCATTCATTTAATTGCCGGTCACGGCGGACGTGCTTTGACTAGCAAAATGCAACAGCTCCCACGTACGGGCCCAATTGCGTAACGTGTCTTTTTATGTGCCCCTTAAAAGGGTCATGAAGCATCCCTCGACCTTGGTGAGAAAACACGCATCCTGCAGATAGCAGGCACTCCTAGAACATCTCAGCCAAATCTGGCAGTTGTGTGCGGCAAAAATAGTTTAAGAGCGGAGTGCGAAGTTGCCATTTTCTCGGGCGCCCTCTCTCCATACAGATGCCTATGCTCACTCTCTTCGGAGCTGCCAGCGCCTGCTGTTTGACGTCGAACAGCAGCCAGCATGCTATTGGCCAATAGCCGACACAAATCAAGAGGGCGTCTGATTAATTGCGCTTCTTGCTACGGGGCGCCGCCACGTGCCGGCGTTGCGCTCCATAGTCTGCAAACATTACACAGTGAGGCACACTCGCGCTCACGAATCACAACGGATGAGAGCGATCGCGTTTCGTCACGCGCGCTCAAGGTCATGACGCGCGCTGACGCAACACTCTTTCCCCCCATGCCATCCCTTCCTATGTTGCTCCTAGTGTGCTCGTCGGGTCGAGAGAGGAGAGAGAAGCGCTTAAAGCATGCGACAAATCTCTAACTCAGCTGGTTCTTGACGTATTCGAGAAATATTTGCGGCAATTGATTCTTGAGACAATAAACTCCGATACAGTGATCATTGGATTATTACTTGAAAAGTGGCTCATGACCCCGAAGTCGATACGGTAAAAATGAACTCGGGGTGTGTCATCGCAGCCTGCCTTGCAATAATGCCGTGATTTCAGCACGCGAAAATCACGAGTTCAATTTTACTTAACCGGCAAGAATCATCGCTCATCTGTCGTTACGTTTTGAGCTAAGCCGGGTATACATCGCCTCAGTTTATTTCGTAGTTGCATCCCAACGCGGGTATAAACAACGAGCATAAAGCGCGACGTTGTTTGACTTATGCGAGCACCCCGTACCGCGCGAGCATGGTGCGACTAATCTGCACAGTCAACACGGGCAGGGTCATTCGTGTCCGCTGTCACTCGTATGCTGTTGATTAACGAGCCCACGCCGGTCTCCTCGCTAATGCTACCTTCGCGAGCACGCCCATCTGGACGTACTACCCCGTGATGTCCGAAGAGAGGGTATAAATATGCGTGCGCGCGGAATGATGCTTGACGGGCCTGCGAGTCAGCGATGCAATCACAAAGCCCCCCCCCTCCTCCTCCTCTTCCGTCCCTCCCCACCGCCTTCTTTCTCTGTTTGCCTTCATATTGCGGTATATTGGGCACTGTTAGTGATTCACAATTTACTTTTGTGGCGGCAGCGGCAAATTTCAGTCAAGCGTACAGGCCTGTAGTACCAGCTTTTGACTCAATCGAGCTTGTGTGCAGATGTTGTAGTAAGCAGTGACTGATAAGCTGTAGCTGCTTGATTTTCTTTTTTTTTTTCTTTTCTACGTAGCTCATCTGATATGAAGATCCTGGCCGCGGCGGTCGCATTTGGATGGAGATGAAATGCTAGAGGCCCGTGTTCTGTGCCATGTCAGTGCACGCTAAAGAACGCTAGGTGGTTCGAAATTTCTGGAGCCCTCTCCTTCGGCGTGCCTCATCATCATATCGTAGTTTTGGCTCGTAAAATTTCAGATATAATAATAATAATAATAATAATAATAATAATAATAATAATAATAATAATAATAATAATAATAATAATAATAATAATTATTATTATTATTATTATTATTATTATTATTATTATTATTATTATTATTATTATTATTATTATTATTATTATTATTATTATTATACCAACAAAAAAATTAAATGGCCATTCGACCACCCGCCCCTTCGTTGACTCGGCAGTGTATCTTCAAGATTTCCTTCGGCATATCAAGATTCGAATATTCACTGTTAGCCCTCTTGAAAAACGGAAAAAGAAAATGGTTCTCAAGCCAGCCATCGCAGTTATGTATATGTTCGTTTTGCTGTGTCGTTTATGAATACAACCTCATTACTGCATTTCTCATTCAGCAATAGAGTTGAGACTCACTCTCTAATACGAATATCATTTTTTTATTGCAGTTAACACCGCATTACGCTTCTCTTTTTTCATCCTTGTGGTACTTGTGGTAGTGGTATTTGCAATGACTGTATAAAGCATAAACAAGTGAATACAAAAGGAATTTAAATCAGAAGAAGCTCGCAGAGCACAGTGGCCCCTTATTGTTGGCTGTTCTGCGGAGAACTGGAGCATAATTTCCTGTTTTTGACGATGGGCCGAGCCCCCGAGCCCATTCAAGAAAAAGCGCTCACGCGCAGCTCGACAACAAAGCATATTTTACGTTCTTCGTGTTTCGCGTCATTTACTGCCGAGAATAGGCTTGCAACAGCTTTTTATTACAATTCGTCTGTATCAGAAAATAAAATTGAAAAAAAGACAACGGAACTCTGCATTCTAGCGCCTTTCCTGTGCGACTTCCCATGCGAACCGAAAACATTGAGGATACGAAATACACGTTGCACAAATGTGTCCACGCTTTTTCTTCGCGACGCCAAATTTGATTCATTCGTGAGAAATAATGCATTGAGAGGAAACCGCCAATGAGATGGAACTGGCATCCCAGACAGATAGATTACTGTACAGTAAAGTTTTCACTTTATACAGAATCTGTGTCTTGACCTCGGGAAAGTTGCACCGTGTAATATATAAACGGCACTGGCTCACTGCCAAGACACTGCGCATGCTTGACCCGGACACTGGCACTACAGCTGCATACTTTATACATATGCGCATCTCTGATGTCCATCGAAGCATATTCACAGCACTACGCGGGTTTCCGGTCTTCTTATCAAGAAATAAAACAACAAAGGACTTTTTTCATAAAGTGTCCGTACACCATGAAATACGGAGAAGAAACTATGATGGCGAAGAAAGCGCTGATATGGAGGCCGAACAGAATGTCAAAGAACTTAAAGGGATTCACAGTTCGAGAAAGCAAGCCCGTTTTCGTTTTCTGAACCTTTTCATTGCGGTCGTGTCCACGTATTTTTCAGCTGGTTCAAATGCGGAAAATAACTTGGAGGATGCTTGAGCTTCGTATTCAAGAGTAGAACGCGATAGCGTAATCTGGCTCCGTCAGCATCGCCTTCTCAACTGCTAGCCTAGCTTCAGTTCTCGGTGCATGCCTCAACCGTGCCGTAAGAAAACGAACGACTGTGCGCGTAACATTGGTCGTTTTAAACTGTCCTAAAATGCCTACTGCAAGTGCAATTGTTAAGTTCCCACTACGCCATGATTCTTCCCTTTGCGAATCAGCGAAGGGCCCACTACGCGTCCGTAAGGCAACACCCGAACCTACGCAGCTGCTCACTTTGTTGATGCTTTTCAAGCTGATCAATATTAAATATGTCTGAGCGCTTTGTAATGAATGGGCGTCTAAAACACCCACTCGTTGCGCAATTCACATGTTTTGCCGCCTGGCGTGATTCTACTCTTCTGCCACGCAATATTACATGCGTAAAGGAGACTCCTTCCCATAGGCGTGCGCAGGGTTCCCCATCAGGGGGGGGCAAAGGTTCATCGCAGCGCCCCCCCACCCTACTAAAGTCAATGTATGGGGCAGATTTTGTGCACCCCCCCTCTAGGTGCCTAGAATGGTGATGTCCGGGCAGATTTTGCGCCCCCCCTCTCGGTGATTAGGGGGGGCGGGCCGCCCCCACCCCCCTCTGCCCACCCTGTGCGCACGCCTATGCGTTCCTTCCAACGATGACATGTTATATAGTGTTTTTTTCCGAAGCAGTTTCGAGCTATAGAGTGGCTCTGTGGTAGAACTTCTGCTTGCCACGCAGGCGGCCTGGGTTCGATTGTCACTCGCCGTAAATTTTTATTATTTATTTTATTTGCATCTCTTTCCATTTTTCGGGTGCGGACAAGATGATGATTTTTCGCTCACAACCAATGACGCCGACACCGACGCCGATACCGGAAATTTCTGCGAAACGAGCTCTTTAACACGATTGCATTAATACGTCGAAAAATCACGACATCATGTCGAAAAATCACGAACTGTGCATGTTGTTCATTGAGCTAGTCTGATTTTTTTTTTTTTTGGCTGCCCAAGTATTTTTCTGCGGCTTCTAGGTTTGATATTTTAATTTTTATTACCTTAAGAGATATGGTTTATATCTGTTTAGTTTACACTAGAGTGATTTTATATATTTTTATTTATTTGGTTGTCCTACGTCGGGTTCACAATGTTATTGCAATAACGGAGGCATGGCGTTTTCAGACAATTAGTGCCTCTTACTTGGCTGACCGTATGCTCGAAAATTGCACTAGGCATTAACTTCATTGATTTGCACGTTACACATCTGTTCTAAGTAGTGTCGAGTGCCGACTATGGCAATTGCTTATTAAGTATTGTGTCATTTCTCCTTATTATTCTTTCTCGAACCCATTCCCAGTGCTCCCATATTTTCCTGCTATCGCACCCCGCCTGAAAAATATCAGATGCAGAACAAAAGGAGCACGTCTTTCGGGGCAAGAACGAAACGGCTAGAAAATATTGCGTTCCTTGGAAACATATTAATGCGATAACCGAAAGTCAAGTCTATAGTTACAGTTATTTCATAAATTGTGAGCTAAAACACCTTGGAAGCTGTTTTCAATAATGTGAATGCTGACTTACATATGGCGACGATAGACTGCGTTCTCTGCCAAAAACAAGAAGAGGAAAGGGGTGCGGAAGGGCGTACACTACTCTAGGTTTTTACGGGCACTGATAGGGTGAAACTCCCCAGAAAGAAAGAAAAAACTTGTCCCAGCGTTTTTTTTTCTCTAGCACCTATGACAGCAGCAAACTCAAGCCCACTCTTCAACATGCTGAGGCAATACATTTTACTTAATAAAAGATAGACACTTCTGAATCAATAGGCACTTCTGGGATAGTTCGACGGCTGAGCGGATATAGTTGCTTTGTAGTAAATTCTTCTAGAGCACCTTAGACACAAGATTAATTTGAGCTTTTTCGCACTAGAACTCATAAAAAAGAATTATCGCTCGCGTTGCCAAGACTGTGATTCATACGTACACGAAGTTATACTTACTCGCATAATGTTGAGACCTGATACTGTACTCTTTTGTTGGCCTTTGGGTAAGCGAGTGGTGGAATATCGCTTGGTGTTACTTTTCCGACAGTATTCTTCAACAAAAATACTTTGAGTCGATAAGCTACGCCTTATGGAATAATTGCCGCTGAAAAGACAAAAAACGTTGGAAAGAAACAGAAAACACCTTTCCTGGGTGTTGGGTCTTTTTGGCAGTAATTATTGTATAGCGAGTACCTACTAGATCATCAAAAGGCCTCTCCCCCCCTGAAGCCATGCTAGCTAAAATGCAGTCTTTAAGAAAATTCTGTTTGGAAGGGGAACATTCTTCAGAATATATACAAAATAAGAAAATAAAAACGCAGTAAACAACACCATCGGAGATTATATTGAGCACAAAGAAAAAAATTCAACCTTTTTTCTCTTCAGCTACATATTACCGTAACTCCGCAGCTTATACGGAATGTTCACCGTCATGCAGTGGCAAAATTTAATATTTCTAGCTACTGATTGGGCAGAGAAGCCACCAGAATATTAAATTACCCGTTTTCATATCCGCACCGATCTACTCTGCGCCCTCCGTTGCTTCTCTCTCGGTTGCTCTCTGCAAGAACGCGCTTAGAATTCGTTCCATTTCTAGCGGTTGACTTCGTAACCCATGCTAACACATTTGCGACTGCTCATACCTACCACTGAAAAAAAGAGGAAGAGTTAAAAAGCAAAATAAAGAGCATTAGGTTCCAAAAAGACTTTTTGCCGCAACAGACACAAACACAAAAAAGGCAGCGTGGGCAAAATGGTTCAGCACAGTACGATGACGAGCTTGTGTATGCAAGCAGAAGACAGACTACTTAGGGAGTTTATGAGTTGAGGCAAAGACAAAAAAATAAGTTTGCGTATGTCTTTTTTGCGTAAAATGTTGTTATGAACACGTACCACTTACAGCGCGTCAACGCATTGGTTTGAGCTTCAGGTTCCTCCGTACTGCGCGCACTTGCGGAAGATACCATATTCTTTGAATTACGTGTTTTTCTTTACGTTCTAAAAAACGGTGTCCAAAGAGTACTGATGCTCGCACGAGGAAATTCCTTGAATTTTTGACATTATACATTTATCCAAAGGCAGACCACGTTTCCTTTTTTGGCCTTGAGCAATTCTTTTGTTGTTTTCATCCTGGCGTGTATAAAAAATGCGCGTGGCATACATGTTCAAATTTCGTAGCGCATATCTGTTCAGCTCTACACGGGCATTTGTACACGCTAACAAAAAGAACTCATTAATGGAAATTGTAATAAAAATAGATTCTTCTTTTGTGCCTTAAAAACGTACCAAATTACGTTTTTAATTAACCTGTGCTTCGCACTGATTAATGTACACCGAGTGCGTTTCTAAAAACAGCGTTTCCAAAAGCAGATTCGGAAAGGGATGAAAAAGTTGGACTTGATTTCAAGCGCACCACAGAGGCTTTTTTGTTGTTGTTGTTGTTGTTTCACGTGTCTTCATTTGAGAACTAAAGTTATCTCATGGAATAAAAATTGCACTTCTAAATCACTTTTCCGATGCTGAATGTAAAGAAAAGCAAAAATGTTAAATTTTACCATGGCTAACCAACAGTGCCCGTCTCCGTTCGGATTAGATAGACGTGCACTCCTGATTGGGTATATTTTAACGAACACAACGGGAACCTGAACGAGGCATATTTTTTAAGTTAGTTAGTTAGGTAGGTAGGTAGATAATTAATTAATTAATAATTAATTACCTAGTTAGTAGACATGGAAAAATTCATGAGCATGAGGTGTTCAGAATTTTTTCATCTTTTCAAGCTTCCACCTTGCCATAACTTCTGCTTTAGTTAAGTAGTTAATTAGTTTTCATTTCCTTGGCATTATTGCCTGTTAGTTCTCATTAATATTGTGTATAACAAAGAAAACGAGCCCTTGAAATTAACACTTCTTTCCTTCATTCATAGCGAGGGCCTCGTTCTGGCAGACTTGATGCTTTCAGGTGGTATGCGAGGGATTATTGGTCAGCTGCCAGCTCGTATAAGTTCACGTGCTACGTGACGCCAACAGGCAGAAAAAAAGAGTGTTCCACACTCGCCGTCATGGCTACTGGCGGCGCTGACTGACGCTCCCACGTTTAAATGTACATATATACCCTATAAAGTGGACGGGGGGATTGCCGCCGCGGTAGCTCAGTTGGTAGAGCATCGGACGCGTTATTCGAAGGTCGCAGGTTCGGTCCCTGCCCGCGGCAAGCTATCTTTTCGTCCACTTTTCTTTCTTCACATTTACCTTACATTTACTACTGAAGACATCCCCTATACTTTTCTTATCGCATGCTTGACCATATTTTTCATACTGATGCGCTCCAAGTAAAAATCCTCGTCATGCAGCGTTTGATAGTAGACTACATCGTTAAATAAAGAAGAAAGTCTAATCAAATCATTTTTTGTTTTAAGGAAGAAAATAATTTTTGAATTTGGCCCTCCGAACGCGTCCCTGCATTTCTTCTTGTTGGTGCTTCGCCGCAAAGCACGTGGTCTCCCTTGCGGCTGACACTCGTCCCAGGCAGAGGCAAGATGCGAGATGTATGTCACTGACTCTTGAGTGGTCGAAAGTCTTCTCGCGTTGATGTCAGGGCGACGAGTAATGAATTCGCGTTACATTGGGAGCTTGCTTGGCGGGCCCAATGGTAAGTATGGACGCCCGAGAGCAGCCTACGGCGCCGTTTCCACAATGTGCTAGAGGGCCGTCTGCACAACACGTATACCAAGACAAACAAGTGTATACAATGTGCATTATTTCATTCAGTATGCGCATGCTAATTGTGCAGACGGCCCTCTAGCACATTACTTAGTGCAGTAAGTAAGTGCAGTAAGTGCTAAGGGATAGGGCGGAGCGAATTCACTCTGTCCACTGTTTTCGGAGCAGTACCAAAAGACGACATACCACTCTAGCTTGAGAAAACATTTCTACACTCAAAATTCAGGACCACAAGACGTGTTCAGCAAAAAAGCATGTTTCGGTGACGTTTACTCCTCCGAACCACCAAAAAAAACGATCAAAAAAAAAACGTGACAAACAAGCGCCATACCGCTGCACCGGCATTTTCTCCCCAGCACCTTTGTTACCCAGAAAACGCTGGCCTGAATGAAAGTAAACACAGACGCAGCGAAACGTGATCTGGTT
The DNA here is from genome assembly GCF_013339695.2 of Rhipicephalus sanguineus. Classification (NCBI taxonomy): domain Eukaryota; kingdom Metazoa; phylum Arthropoda; class Arachnida; order Ixodida; family Ixodidae; genus Rhipicephalus; species Rhipicephalus sanguineus. Next base: position 109,771,574 of record NC_051181.1, read on the forward strand.
TTCCGAAACCATGCACGGCCGGACGGAAAAGGTGACGAAAGGAAGCATAAGAAAGAAATCGCATAGCCACGCTTGCAGCATATACGCCGCGTAGAGCACAAAGACTGCTGACACTAAGCAAACTTCTTGGCATGCGTTCATATACAATGTACACCAACTAGAAAAAGGAGCGGGGGAAAATATGGCTTTCAGCAAACTCGAACGTTCGCTATTCTTTTTTATTTAAATAGGCAAAAAAATTACGGCAGCTTCGTATTAGTGGCGCCAAGCCTGAAGGAAAAGCGCAGCTGGATGACCTTACTTGTTTATCTTTATTTTTAAGTGCGGAGCACTTTAGGGGGCCTGGCTGTCGTAGGCTGTGATCGCATGCTGTCGCCGTAGCTTGGCGTAACGCAGGCAAAGCATAGCCATCTGAACGCACGCTCGTGCCAAAGAGAAGTCTTCTTCCTCTTGTACTTCAAGCGCAGGTAAAAAGACGAATAAAAATTGAAAAAAGAGGAAGCAAACGAGAAATAGAAACAGAGAGAAAGAAATGAAAAAAAAGGAGGAAAATAGAAATAAATAGAAAGAAAAACACAGAAAAGCTGGAAAAGAGAACAAAAAAGAAAGAGAGGAGGAAAGAGAGAAAACCGAAGAGGAACAAAGAAGGCTGTCCAGCTCCGCACTTCCTTCAGGCTTGGCTCCACTACTGCGAAGCTGCCTTAATTTTTCTTTCTTTCTTTTGTTTCTTTCTCTTTCTCTCCGTTTCTTGTATTGATTTTTTGTACATTTCTTTCAACTTGTTTCTTTGTTTCTCTTTCTCGCTCTTTCTATCTTTATTTCTGTTTCCTTATTTCTTTCTCTCACTCTCTGCTTCTTTCTCTCTCTTTGTCCTCTTTCTGTCTTGCTCTCTGTTTTTTCTATCTCTTTACCATCTTTGTTTCTTTCTATGTCTTTCTATGTCTTTCTCTGTCTTTTTATCTTTCTATCCCTTTCTGTCTAGCAGTCAGCTTTGCCTCTCTCATTTTCATGTCTGTTTCTTTCTATGTCTTTTTCTCTCTCTCTCTCTTCACGGGTTTCACGTGCTGCACTTCGTCGAACAGAGTTTTCGTTTAGCGATCGCTCCTGCTGTACTCGGTAGAGGGGCTTGCCCCATTTTTAACGACGGAGCACAATTTTTGACGACGGAGCACAAGTTACGGAAACAGCTTCGCTCTTAAGCTGTTAATAAGAGGCGGAATAAACTACTAATAGGTCATTCATCGCAGCAAACCAACAGAGGAACAAAACGCTTCTATTTCTCATACATAGTGAAAAGAGGAATATATTGTACGTCCTTCCTTCAACGACAGCACTTACGAAGGATATGTGGTATATGCGTCGTGTTCTTTGTGCTTAAAAATGATTTGAATTAACTGATCGCCTGCGAACTCAACTATCAATACCGTGTGCGATCCAAGGCAGGGAAGTTTGTGCTGTATAGTCAACTTACTTGCCCCAGGGGTGATGAGGGAGAAACACAATTAAGGGGAACTTGGTCGCAACATTTTTGCTTGATTTCATGTTATTCTAAAGCGCGAAACGAAAAAGAAGGCATATGCACACTCTTTATATAGAGAATAATCACCTCTCTTAAGGTCGATATGTATGCTCTTCTGTTACTGGTTTTTATTACGTGCTAAAAGACGCAGCTACTGGAACCACCTTGTACTATTATAACCTCACATAAAATTTAGGGAAACTGGTCATCAAACAAACAAACAAACAAACAAACAAAAACAACGGTCATATTAGATTTTTCCAGTGACGATAAAAATGTGTGTTCTCTTCATGAAACAGTTTTCTGTTTGAGGCCGGACCAGAACAATACCCACTCTCATCGTCAATTCTGGATGACTTGTTTGTCGTTAAAGCTCTAGAAAAACATTCGAGAAAAAAAAAACGCTCAGACGGAGCCATTTCGACTTCGAGGTACATCTCGAGGAACTGGCACGATTCTAACTAGAAGGAACTTGAAATTGAAGATTGAGTTTGCAGAGGTCCTGAATCTCTCTTAGCACAGTACGATGAAAAAATGAACGAGTGTAGCTGAAACTGGCTCTTTGCCAATGACAATTGAGGTCCCTGGAGGTGAGCTCGACTTCGGACGGAAAGGTTTGACGTCATTTATATTTAGAAAGGCTTCGAAGCAAACTGTCACGCCGAGTTTGACGAAAACGAAGTGTCAGGAAGAAAAAAAATTCACCGCATCTCCACTAATGTTAATCATCGCGAGTGGCGAAGCACTGGGTATCGTACCGGTATGTCACCGTACGTCACCCACGCGTGGCCACTGCGATGTAAATTGAGTGACATAAAGTAATATTATAATATTATTATATATATATATATATATATTATATATATATATAATCTATATATATATATATATTATACTATATATATATATATACATATAATATTATATATATACATATATATATATATATATATATCTATATATATATATATATATATATATATATAGTGACTGCGCTCACACTCACCACTTATAATGAACCGCTTTATTCGAGACGAGCTCGAGCTGACACACACTGATGATGATATCTACAGATGAGGAAGTTGTACAAATGATGATGATATGTCCAGTTGACAAAGAAGAATCAGTGACTGCGCTCACAATATATATATATATATATATATATATATGGGTCATTCCATACCAAGTGTCCCAGACGTGGCGCTCGCACCTCGCAGATTTTGCTGATAAAATTTGTGCCTTTTTCCTGTGCCACATAGGGTATTGTGGCAAAACATTTTTGCTCGAAAAAAATTTTGACGATCATGGCGCCCCCTCGAATTTCGCTAGTATTTGTTAAACCGTGCCTTATAGAAGAATGTGTATAAAATCTATTTTTTGTGTGTTGAGCTTCGAAACCATGCTTGCGCCATCGCAGAGGTTCTGTTTAGTTGTCCTATTCTTTAATTCTGAAAATTTTGTGTTTCACTACCAGCTACGTATCTTCAAAAACTACGAAAATCTTCAAAGTTCGTGATTTTTCCTTGAGCTATCTGGAACTCTCCCTAACCAATATAAATAATAGTATGATTTTCAGGAAAGTGCATTTTACTACAAAAATGTTTAGGGGTAAAAGAGACTTCAAATCTTCCCGAAAAAAATTGTGAAATTAGAGAAAATATGCGATTTGTCGCATGTTTGACCATATTTTTCATACTGATGCGGTCCAAGTAAAAATCCTCAGCACTTACTGCTTTATGTTTTCTTGAGCAATCCATGACGATGGCGTTAACGGGAATTGTTTTTGCGTGATGCTTTATCGTGGATTTGCTTTAGTAGGCACAGGAATGCTAGAGGAAGTGGCCCTTATTGTGTTATGTCTTATACTATCAGCTTACCCATCTTAATATCTCCATTATTTTTCTTCTTTTTATGAGTTCGCCGTCATCATCGCTTAACCAATCCTGGAATTATTTACGTGTTGTAATTCTACTGGTGTGTCATCCATTCTGAGAATCTCACACCACTAGAATTAGAACACTTAAACAGTTTCAGGATCGAATAAGCAATGATGACAGCGAACTCATAAAATGAAGGGCGAGATTTTAGATATAAAGGTGCGTTAAACTGATTGTAGAAGACAAAAGACAATAACGGCCACTTCCTCTGGCATTCTTGTGGCTACTAAAGCAAATTCACAATAAAGCATTACGCAAAAGCAATGCGCATTAATGCCATTGTCATTTCCCCGATTGGGGAAATTGATTTTTTTTACACTGATATTCTCTTTGTTCAGGAGGCCCTTATCTTCAAAGTACATCTGTCGCCTTTGTTATCTGATGTCCACTGCAGGCCTTCGCCACGCAGTGCACATAAAATATGCCGCTAATGACGATGATTAGAGTTGAACAAGTTACAGCGAACGAGATATCATTATTGTAAATGTAAAAAAAATAAAAGAAGTTGTACATATACATTTAGTTCTGGTAGCTGGAAGTAAAAAAACGCATAGAATCAGCGTCTGTAAGTTGTCCTCAAGTATGCACAGCACCAATTATATATTATTATAACGACTCCACGCTTGGCATCGAATTATTACCGCTCCCGATATTAAAGCCATTTATATTCAACGAAGGTCCTAGTTCCTATAAGATAAATGTCATATCACGCTTGCGAGGACTAAGTTCATATTCGTAGTGCTTGTGTGCGCCTTCTCTTCGTGTGTGTATCGACAGGCTTAGAACCGTTCACATTATCATTATTATAATAGCAGCAGTAGCGCGGGGCGGGGAGGGGGGGGGGGTGAAGGTACAGCCAGTTAGGTTTTCCCTTTACATTTACAAAATGTTTAGAATACTTCATAACTCGTGGGAAGACTGCCTCAGGCACTCGTGCAGCTATTGAACATTAAGCACTCTCAAACTAGGACCGAAAATAATCGAAAGGCGCACGCGGAGCGAACGTCATTATGATAATACCATTTCATTGTTTTCTCTTGACACTTCACCGTGCTCGTAGGATCGATACGGATTCACTGAATCGAGTTTGGAATTCGCTTTCTTCCATGTGCAGGTACAGGGGAAGTGCCGAGTGACATGCTAATGTTGCTTTGCATGCATAGCGTATGGAAGACAAGAATGGATATCCGACATGCTCATATAGAGGCTCATTCAGCAAGGGACTATTTTGTTGAGAGTATGTTGTACACACGAGACTTGTTGAATGCACAGAATTGGCTTCTGTGAAGCCTTTTTAAAGCATACGCGCTGGCCAAGCTAAGCTAGTGTTTTTATAAAATGTATATATTCTGTATGTGATCATTTTGGTTGTGGTTGTAAAAAGCAATAAAGAAAAAAAAATATTCACTGAATCGAGCGGACACACAGCGGGGACCAATCTTTTAAGAAATACAGCCGAATGATAATCCTCTTAAAATGCGGGCCAGTAACGAACGTTTTTTTTTTTCTTTTGCCGTAGCTACTATCGCTACTACCTAAAGCAGCGAGTCGTTAACTAACGAACCACAAATCGTCGGAATCATCGTAATTTATTCAAAATGAGCGCCGTGCGCATATATGTTCTGCGCCGTGTTACGCTTGACCGGAATATTCAGGTTTAGGGTGTAGAACTTCGCGCTAACGTAGTTAAATGATAAGGGTGCACGCGTTCGTTCATATTGAGCGAGATGGCACATTTATTGGCGGCGTAGTACTTTTCTTCTTGAGGCTTGCGGCCCACCTTGATTCACTGTTATTTGCCTTCGATATAAAAAGCACCGAAGAAGGCTAGCGTGTACTTCTTTTTCTGCGTAGCTGGCAGAAGATTTCACCTTGATTATGGATCAATTAGTGGTAGTTCTTGCTGCCCAAAGAACAGTGGGATTGGTAAATATAAAGGTAAATTTAAAGGAAGCAAGTGCTTCGCTCTCTTACCCAGTCATTGGATCATTTCCATATTTGTTTACGAGCAAATGCACCATCGCCTCACTCCGGACCGTGCTTGCCCTGTCCCGTAGAATATCTTTAGATATCTTTAGAGGTTAGAATACTGTGTTTCAGTACATGTACACTAAAAAACTACAGTATTCCCCTTTGTTTGAAGCATATATCCACACATGCGTTGCAAACTCTTAAATGAGCTTGCCAAGTGTCTAAAAGAGTTAACTGTCGTTGTATATTTTATACGAATATTTAATGACACGTCGTTTTGCGCTTGTAGTCATCTATGTCTCAATGCAGGGTAATTTACTAATGCCGAAGAATTCTTAGTGCCATAGCCGGAGAATGATATTTATTCGCGGGGTACGTTATGACGCTTGTTTAGTCTGGAAAGCACACGGAAGCCATTAGTGATGAATTATTATTAATGTATACCACAGCCTCTGGTCAGCGGTATAGATGATGAGATGTATGTGTGTTTTGTCTCGAACTGAATGTAGAAGTACGCTGCCGACGCTTTCCCAGCCTGCCTCGTGCTTGCGCAGCCAGTAAAGTAAAAACTAATAACCTACATCCTCCACTAATGCCTTCCATTTCAGTTCAGGCACTTATCCTCACACGGACCAATGAGAGGCTGTCATAAATTTGCGCACCCAGGAGACATAAGACATTTTTCAGCAAAGATAACTGTAATAGCCTCGCGCTGCTGTAAGCTGATCGAATGAATAATTTCTTCGCTGCGCGAGGAAGCTTTAGAATGACAGTTTAATTGGAAACGGAAATTCATTTTCATCGCACGGCGCTTGTGTTTAAGTGTGGAACGAATATTGGTCCTGGAACATGCATAAACATGATTTTGAGTCTATAATTAGAAGTACCGCCGGTATCTGCGATACTTGGAGGGCAGTGTGGCCGCTACGGAGAATTAGGAGCTCTTTCAATTATCTGAGCAGTTCTCTGCAAACGTATTTTTTTTCCAAGCGCTTCATTATTCTACTTCATTTCTTTATTACTGAGAATTAATTCACCAAGGTGACCGCACGCAATGTATTAGCGACTCACCGCTTCCCTACATATTATGTGTCATTATCGGGCACGTTCAATCCAATCGCGCCCAAATTGCAAGGTTCGACCGTTTTTATTTTCTCGGTACGTTAAGTCTTGCTTCTAAATCACGAAGCTCCTCACGCATCCTTAGGCATACGAGATCCCCAGACGGTGCGCGCCAATGACTCCGCGGCGCAACGTGCACTCCGAGCAGCGAATCCCGAAAGGCGAGCCCGAGAAGCGGCGGCGAAGCGAGCGCGGCGCCTGGTGGACCTTGATGGTGCTCGTGCGCGGGAAGCGGCGCCAGCGGTCTCACATTCAAGGAGCCGACGCGCGGTTCGAGCGGGAATTTCTCGCTCATACGTTTGGCCACAGTTGCGACGTGTGTGATCGACTTTGGTTCGATAATAACCTCACCGCGGTGTTTCACACTCTTTATATGATGTACTGGGCAAATTTCACGGAAGAGTTTCACGGTTTACCGATGATTCCCTCTGGAGCTTCGCCCGACTCATCATCATTCATCCCGTGGATATGGTGTGATTTTTTTAAATGCGGAGCATTTCTTAGCGAACCTGAGGCACTTTGGCCGTTCCCATCTATCTATCTATCTATCTATCTATCTATCTATCTATCTATCTATCTATCTATCTATCTATCTATCTATCTATCTATCTATCTATCTATCTATCTATCTATCTATCTATCTATCTATCTATCTATCTATCTATCTATCTATCTATCTATCTATCTATCTATCTATCTATCTATCTATCTATCTATCTATCTATCTATCTATCTATCTATCTATCTATCTATCTATCTATCTATCTATCTATCTATCTATCTATCTATCTATCTATCTATCTACGTCTGGGCGCTCTCCTGGTCGTCGGCATAACTTGTAATATACGAAATTGTCATTGTAGGGGATCAGTGTATGACGAACACGATCCACTGGTCATGACCATGACATGAATAACACAAAATGCCCGTCGTGTACGTCATAAATCCCTTTCCCTCATTCACGTGTGACACATACCGGCGCACCACAGTTCATGTTATGTGGGTATGCACCACAGGTGATGCACAGCCTCAGTCAACACAGGAACAGCGAACATACACATTGAAAATTCCGGCAGATACCACGCATTGTGAGAATCGATATCATGATCGCTCACAGAGTAGAATAGCCGCAGTGTAACGTCAGTAGTTGTTGTGCACGAACAGCTGGCACGTGGTCTCTCGTCATTCCAATTCATTGATGTCATACACACGGTCCGCCAGAACGACGCAGTGTTCTCTTCAATTCTTACGAGGCTGGGCGATAGCCTCACGCTGACCGAGGATGACGTCAGCTTGATTGACAGCCGCTTTGTAGACTATACTACCGGAGCCACATACGGCCGGGTAGTGTACAAATCCGATAAACATCATCCACTGATGCTCGTTTACGTAGCATTATCCCGGGCTACCAGCCTCGATGGGCTATACCTCACCAACGCAAACAGTGACTTCAGTTCAGATATCTCTGTCGACAGACAATTAGTCGAAGAAATGACCACGCCATCCACGATTTCCAACAGCTGTACTATACCTCATACTTCACACACTTATGCCACTCGTCGCCGCGATCACAAACGGATTCGATAACAAGTCCTGTCCAGCTGCTGGTGCTCACTGATCACGGTGATGATTACCTTGTTGAAGAACTGCCAAGAAACCCGTCCACACATGCACACGGGTTCGTGAAACGTGCCTGCGTTCTCCCTCATAACGGACAGGTATAGGCACTACGTATCAGCGCACCGCTTCTGGTGTTGGTATTGCTTATGTTACTGTTGGCATCGTTACGCAGCTGTAAACAACTGGTTATATAACACATATGCGGCTCTTCAATACATGTGTGTGCGTATAAAATTTGTACATTTCTTGAGCGTCATTTCATAGCGTTTGGCTCAGGAAAAAAATTAGGCCGTGGTCACCTTTTCGGCGCATGGTTCGCATTACGTCGATTCTCAAGGTACGTGGGATTTGTCGAATTTTTTTCATGTTGTTGAGGTTTGACTATATTCACAAGTATTGCCTCCATGTACTTGCGCGAATAAGATTTCGTACTTTATCCAATCCCATGCTTTGAAATACGTTAAACAAAGGGAAATTCATTACGAGAAAATGCTTTTTCTTCAGCATTTCAGCATTAGCCACTGGAGTTCTGTGGTCGCTGCATTAACATGGAGCGCGCACACTTCTTCCAGATAACGACATTTTGATTTTCATGCGCCGCTGATGCATTATTAGTTCAATTAATCGCTTACCTTCGCTGCGCATACTGCGCAACAATTTTCAACATCGCTCTCTTCAAGGGATCACTAAATTTATCTGGCATTGCTGTGAACCGAACTCTGCATCAAATGTTCGAATCACCCTGTGTGTGTGTGTGTGTTTTCTTTGCACTTGAACCACGATGTTTGCGAATAAGGGTAGCGGACGAACTTCCGGATAATTGAATTGTTTTAATGAGCACATACTCAAATTGTAGTTTATTATTATGTTTGATTTTTGATTGCACGGTTTTCAGGAGGGGGCCACTCCGGCACATATTACAGTAACTAAAGCGCTTAAAAAGGATGATCTCTCGAAACGCGCAGAGGCCTCTGGCTAATACACAAAAGATGCTGATATAAAAGGACTCGCATGTTTAATGCATGGACCTGCCGGGTGGTACGTGTTAGCAGCTTTTTCTGGTTTTGATATTTTGGGGCGTGCCACTGAAATGCAAATTCGGATAGGGCTCGATCGCAGTTTGCATTTTCAATTGAATCTTTGCAAGTCTTGCACGTTCTTGCTGTTGCTTTATGTAGGTTTATTTTAAAGTCAGTGGTGGGTGTTTTCTCCTGAGGAATTGTTCATATTAGCATATGCCCCAAAATTTATGGTTCTCTTATATCAGCAGTTTATTTTTATAAGATGTACTTTAAAAACTGCCATATCCAGACTTTTAAGCTTTGTTTTTTTGCTGAAGTCTAGATAGGTTAGGAAATTGATTGCACCAATTTCGATGATTTGCGAAATCGCGGTGGTAGGTTTAGCTGTTGCCATTGCACTTAAGCAACGTAGCCACACATGCACCTGTGAACAGGAGTGCGTGTGTGTGTCCGTGCATGTTTGAGTGTATTTGTGTATTGTGAGTGTACGTGCTTGTGCCTCTGCGCGCGCGTGCGCGCGTGCATGTGTGTGTGTGTGTGTGTGTGTGTGTGTGTGTGTGTGTGTGTGTGTGTGTGTGTGTGCGTGTGTGTGTGTGTGCGTGCGTGCGTGCGTGTGTGTGTGTGTGTGTGTGTGTGTGTGTGTGTGTGTGGTGTGTGTGTGTGTGTGTGTGTTCTTGAGCCCTTGAGGTGTTCAAAGGGCGCGTCGCTGAAAACAGGTTCACTCTGTGTTCAAGGCCCTTAAGCATAGTTAATTAACATCACGAAAAAAAAACAAGAGGAAAAAAGAAGTGCACCCTAATAAAAAAAAAGTTTCCATGCTACTAAGCCTTCAAGCATTTAGGATTGCTCAGCCACGGATGACAAGAGCTTTGAATGAATCGAAGGCAAAAGAACTTGTCCAACAGACACCTGTTCACGTAGGTATTGGCACGCGACTGAACAATCAAAGCCCGCTTGAAAGGGAGTGAGAAGAAAGAAGGTCATTAGTAGAAACTACAGTTATTTGCTTACCCGACAACACGCTGCTCCTTGCAGCTCCTCTGAGAGTACTTTCCCGGCGAGCTTTCCTGAAGCTTACCGAAGGTGAACTTTTGTTGACGAACTCGCTTTGTTCCTCACGTGTTGGCAAACTTGCTATCAGACAAACGTGAACTGCACACGCGTCTTGGGGAACAACGCACTTCCTTCATGATTGCTCGAGCAATCAACCAACCCCGGTTGCCTCTTCGGCTTACTCTGCTGTCACGTCTTTCGAGCTCAACTGCCTTTGATGAAAGCTGCCTCCATACTTTCCGCGGTCTTCGGAGGGCTTTTCTGGCTTCGTTTTTTCATCGCCTCATTTACATAATTTCGTGCTTTTCGCACCGCCAGAAGCTTTATGACGCGAATTACATGTAATCTAATTATCTTGGAGCTATTTCTCGCCTAGCATCTTGACTGAGCAGTTTTCACTCGACCTCTCTGACTATTCTTCCCCTTAACAGTGCAGGGTAGCCTCAGTCTGAGTCTGAGACTGAATCTTCATTCCAGACGTGCATACACAAACACATGGCTGAGGAGAAGAGAAAAAACCCGCTCAATCGCGGCTTGACGATGTTCCCTTCCCCCACGAATACATAGGTACAGGTATGCACGGAACAGAGAGAGTACAGGCTAATGATGTTGCATGAAAACTTAGAAAAAAAAAAGCCTACGGAGCTCAACCCTAGTTAAGCTCCCTGCCTTTCCTTCAGGGGCGAAGCTCCTTAAGGCGGCACCCGTTCGTCCCTCGTAGTCGTCGTGGTCGTAGTAGTGAGTAACAAGTCTTACGCTTTGACCTCCAAGGTGGTGCCGGTGGGAGATTTCTCCTGCGCGTTGTTGAACAATAAGAAATTCGCAGCGTGCGCGTTAACTAAAAGCCGAATTTTTCTGTCTCTCATTCCCCATTAGCAGCCATTGGCATGTTCCAGTAGGAAACGTTAGTAGAAGTAGAAGTGTAAGTGTTAGCTAAAAGCCGACTTCTTCTGTCTCTCATTGCCATTAGCAGCCATTGTTTACCTCCAAGGTAGTGCCTGGTAAGATTTCTCCTGTGCGTGATTAAACAATAAATATTTTGTTCAAAACGCCGTTGATTGATGAAATAAACCAACGAAAGACGCCAGATGTTTTGTAAAAGCAGAACGAAAGAACGCCAGATGTTTTTCTTAAAGTGTAGTAGTAGTAGTTATATGTAGCCACCTCGCCCGATCGTCAACGGGCGAGGTGGACCGGCAACGGCTCGAGGACCCTGCCGTACGAGAGTTAAATCACACTAAAAGACATACTTTGCGGGCGATACACTCTAGTGAGCTTTCAACTTTTCGTCTTAATGTACATGATAAAGAAATTATTTCTACGAAAAACGCAAGGCACACCTTGAGCAATATGTTTGGTTTTGGGACGCTAAATGGAACCATGAGGCGATGCGAAGCCGGAGCACTTGCACGATCGCGTTCCGTTGGCTTTCGTTGGGCATGCTACCGACCTCGCGTCGTGGAACGCGCGTCCTGTCTTCCTCTAGCCTTGCCTTTAATTCGCACAGGGCGAGCGGGGAATGCGGTCGCTCTTGGCGCTCTTTCGCTCGGGAGCGGACTTCTTCCTTGCATTTCACCGATCACAAGTGATAATGAAGGGACCACGTAAACCAACAGTACAACAAAAGTTTGATGTTTAATATATACACGATGTTTCACACTCTTTATATTATGTACTGGGCGCATTTCACGGATGAGTTTCACGGTTTACAGATGATTCCCTCCGTAGCTTCGCCCCACTCATCATCATTCACCTCGTGGATATGCTGTGATTTTTTTTTATCCTTCTCCTCCTCCCCTCTTCCTTGACTGACTAGTTCGAAGAAATACTTTGTCTTTATCCATGGTTTATGTTGAACATCACGTTTTATCTAACACCGACGGCGATAAAATTTGATCTTGCCCGTTTCGGTCTCTTCAACACGCTCGTCATAAACGTGCGCACGCGCAAACATTGTCCATCGTCTTCAGCACTTTCTACCGCTCTATGTGCGTTCTGACGCCATCATTTGCATCGCTTTACATGTAAGCCCGCGGTAACAGTTTTGGCGTCTCTATTCTTCGAAAGATAACGCTCTCAGCTATAAACAATAATCAAGAAGTTATACTTACGAAAAGGTTGCTCTGTTTACGCTGAAAAAAAATATAAGCAACGCTTAACTATAACCATAACGGAACTACGCAAATGCTGACTAGCACTGCACTTCCTTTACTCCCTTGCACGCCTAATGATTTACACTCTTTTCTGCCGAGAGCTGCAGTTCTAGTTGTGCATGTTATTGGAAACGCCCCGAACAAAAAAGCCAAGAACGCTCTTCACCATTCACAGCTAAACAAATGACATTCGGGCCATAATCATATTTCCCTTGGTCGTTATATTATTCGGGGCACGTACCGACAGCGAGAACGCTATGTAAAGAAAGAGAGTCTGAAAAAGAAGGTCTGTTTGATACGCCAATAAAGCCGCTGCCAATTTCCTGTTTTGCTTACGAAGCTCCTCTTGCAGCTGTTCATGCGCATTCTAAGCGTCATCTTTGTGGCTCCATTAGTTGAGAGTATTTTCCACAATGAAAAAAACAAAACAAAAAGTGAGAGCCGCCTCGAGAACATCACGAGGCGTAATGATGTTCCGGCGCACGCATGCGGATTATTATAAAACAAGAAATGACGATACAAAGGACGTTTCGTTGCAACGTTTGATATGTATACAAACGCCGCAGTTTGGCGCATTTTTTTTACTTGACTTCTAGTTTTATGACTCAGAAGATAGTCAAACTATGCTTCACTTCAGATAGAAGACCACTGTGACTTCTCCGCGCTTTCGAGTTTGGCGCGATTGTCGACGGAAACGAAGTTCTTTTTTTTTGCGGTTTCCCCGTATTTGCATTTCAACCGCCTTTTTCCAGCGCATACTGTCGTGACAACGAGTAATCTTCAAGGAAATCGCTTTTTGCTACCGCGCAGAGCCTGTTAAGAAAGATGCACTTCTTATGACCGGCTCGTTGTTAGAAAAAAGATTTGAAAGCTTGAAGTCACGAAACATAATTAGGGAGAATCTGAAAAACAGCCGTAAGCTCAATAGTTTCTTGAAACAGAGATAGTCTTGTTTTTCATCGTTGCTCTAAACTTCTCAGTTTCTTTCAGTTCTCATTGATAGCAAGAAAAAATAGAATATTTATACCAGTGTAGTCATCACTCCAAGTCTGCAGCTCTCCAACGACACGTGGTAGCAGACTCGTTGTTTGGCTGTGGTTCGTATAATTTTGTACATACCACATTAAGTATGGCAGAAAAAAGAAAGTACGCAAGAAAAAAAGAAAAAGGAGAAGCTCAGAGGGACAAGCGATAGAAGCGATGGGAAAAAAAAACCACTTATCGAGTTCGGCACTCACCAGCGACAAGCTGACCGACCAACTTTGGGCCGTCCGGCAAGCCGAGGATGCCACCCGGGTCCAAGGGCTGCAAGCCGTCACCTGACGCCATCATCATCGACGGAGAGTGGGACGGGACAGGGGTTAATCCCCTCTTCCCCCCGCCTCGCCCGGAGGAAACTGCCGGACTTTTAATAAAGTTTATTCATACATTCATTCGAGTTAACAGTATAGCGGCTTTACACAAAGGTTCTTTCCTTTCCTCTCTCCAGTAAAGGCTAGCAGACCACACACACATATTCCTAACTTTGCTGCCTCTCGTTTCTTTCATGCGTCTTGGTCTGCGATAAATGATTTGTGAAACACCCAGCACGTGGACACAATTTTGATCGCAGGTATTGAGGGCCGTGATCGGGAACGTATATCCCGTCATAAACCTCACTCCCGACGGGACATAGAATTTCAGTGAGGCTTCGCAGCAAGCGAAACACTGAGGTAAAGTGAAATCAAGGGCGTTCACTTTCATAGTAAATCATGGTAAATGATGATGAACAGTGCAATAATTTAGGAAGGAATATGAGAAAGAACTTTGTCGTTGTCGCACTCCAATGCTATTCGGAATTCTTTGCAACGTGCTGTGTTTGTCGTGTTTTTATTCTTCATATTGTCTCGCTTTTCTTGTCACCACACCTTCTATTTGGACGACTGAGTTATCCTGAAGCAGTAAATGGCTCATTCATTCATTCATTCATTCATTCATTCATTCATTCATTCATTCATTCATCCGCACATTTATTTATTTATTTATTTATTTATTTATTTATTTATTTATTTATTTATTTATTTATTTATTTATTTATTTATATCTTATGTCCCAACTTGCCCAAAAGAAATCAGATTAACGGGGTACAATGACGGCAAGACAAAAAACGTTCCTCGCGAATCAATAGATATGCTCACAATCGAAAGTGGGGCTAAGTATAAGGCTGCCGTTATCGACCACCCACTGTGGCCTTAACCAATTTCGCGATCTAGAACGGACGAAAGGCTGCACGACAGAATTGATCATCGTCGACCGCTGCTGCGTAAACTACTAATTGGTTCAGCCCTTACCTACGAGTAGTCCAATGGACCCTTGCCCGCACGCTGAAGGCTGCAGATAACGCAGGCATGCTTTGTCCCGAGGAAACCACCTTATCAGAATAACCTGAAAGATCTTCGATCGTGCATATTATTAGAGTAGGCTGCCACTTCGGTTAAAAAGCAAAACGTCTCACAACTCAACGCGCCAATGTGCGCGCGTACGCCGCCTCTCTTAATTAAAATGTTGCAGCGTCTTTGTAGTTGGCCAATTTTGGTTATGATGGCCCTGAGATGTAATCAGGCAGCACACCTCCTCCAGGGTATATGATCAGTAAGGTGTGTGTGTGTGTTGTGTGTGTGTGTGTGTGTGTGTGTGTGGTGTGTGTGTGGTGTGTGT
>NC_051181.1:109786767-109839088 GCF_013339695.2 Rhipicephalus sanguineus
AAATTTTTTTTTTTTATGGTGAAACGAAAGTATAGCATAGTCGGTCGAGGAACCTGCCCTGAAGCCGAATTGGTTAGGTGAAAGAATATTAAACTTTGAGAGGTATTTAGTAAGGTGCTTTTCAATGCACTTTTCGATCACCTTGCTAAAAAAAGGGAGAATAGCGATAGGACGGTAATTTGAAATGCAAGTGCGGTCTCCTTTTTTAAACACTGGAATGATTTTTGCATTTTTTAGCTGACTTGGAAATATTCCACTCGTGAAGATTAAGTTGGTGATATAAGATAAAGGTTTGGCGATGAAATGAGCGACTAGTTTTACATTTGCTGAACTGATTTCGTCCAGACCTGCACCCGTAGTCTTTAAAAGATTTATGACTTTGATTATCTCATCTGGGTCAGTTGGAAATAAGTACATTGATTGTAAGCTACGTTCAACTGATATTTCATTATTGTTGTCTTCCTCGGGAGTGTGACCACAGAAGAAGTCATTGAAAGCGTTGGCAATATCTAACGGTTCGGTATAGAATACGTTTGACGACTGAAGCTTTGTGATAGGTTCATCCCTACCAGATCGGTTCAGGAAAGAATTCACTATTTTCCATTGTCGCTTCTCATCTGAGCCAGCCTCAGCTATTCTGCATTCGTAATATCTCCTTTTGGCCTTCCTGAGCAGATTGTTCAGCAGATTGCAGTAAACATTATAGCGTGTTTTGAGTCGAATGTTGAAGGGGCGCTTTTTAATTTTACGGTAAAGATTATCTTTCTTGCGTAAGCTAGTCAGAAGGCCATTTGTTAACCAAGGATTGTGTAAAGCAGGGATGTGTCTCCTGCATTTTACAATTCTGGTAGAATTTGTTATACATTTTTTTATGCTGTCTGAAAATTCATTAAATGCTGACTCTACGTCAGATTGTGAAATTACGGAAGACCACTTTAGTTCCGAAACCTGTGTAATGAAGTCATCTTTGTTAATCACAGCTTTATCGAATTTGTGACAAGGTTTATGTAACTGACAAGGAAGTTTAAAGAAGATAGGAAAATGATCCGTGATGTTATTCTCAAGTACACCGCAGACAGGAGGATACATATGATTGGAAAATATATGATCGATTAATGTGGCCGAAGACCCTAGCGTACATCTGGTTGGAAGGAAAACTAATGATTCGAGGCCAAAACCATGAAGGCAGTCAGTGTAGGCAGTAGTAGCAGCGCTGCAGTCATGTAGCAAATTTATGTTAATGTCACCAAGAATCAGAACATTCTTCCTTTCTGAAGATAAGTTACCAAGTACGACGTTCAATTCATTGCAGAAGGCAGATACAGACGACGAAGGCGAGCGATACAGGCAACCGACAATTGTTTGATTGACATCATCCAATTCGATCCACACAGCTTCACAATTTGGCACCGAAAACGTAATGTCATGCCGCCGTTTATAACGTAGATTCGAAGATACAAAAACAGCGACACCGCCATAGCTTTGTTGTGGACGATGGCAATATTCGGATGTATAAGAGGGAAATCCGTATAAGTTACCGTCTGCATGTGAAAGCCAAGTTTCAGACATGCAGATAAGAGAAAACGTGTGATCAAAAGAGGCCAGAAAGTTGGAGATGTCATCATAATGTTTCTTCAAACTTCGTGCACTGAAATGAATTGCAGATAGGCATGGGTTTGTAAAAAGTGACTGAAGTTGCTCAGTCGAAAAATAAGACGACATTGTCGGATGCGGTCTTGCAATAAGTTAGTTCCTTGACCCTTTAATCTCTATCGGAAGATAGATAAATCACCCTTAGACGAGATTCGGAAGACGCGACTGTCGCATGTCTTTCTGGCTTTTATTTGGCAATTTTCAGTCCAAAGGAACTGCCAGCCTTTGTCCCTTTTCAGTGACTGAGCCTTTGCGAACAGAACTTTGTTTTCACGGGTCAGGTGATCATTAATGTAAATCGGAACATGATTAGGGCCTGGGAAGCCGAGATCCTTGGAATTCAGGAGAGCCTTTCGCGCCTTGGCGATGAAGTTCTGCTTCTTTGTTCTGGAGCAGAAGCGGGCAATAATGTTCTTATTACCTGATCCAGACCTTGTTGGCACGCGGTGGACAACATCGATGTCATCGTCAGAAATTGGATAGCATATTTTATCGCCAATAGCCTTTACGATCGCAAGGCAGCTCTCGCCTTGTGTGCAAGCTACGCCCTTGATTTCCACATTGTTTATTCTTGAGTGTTGCTCAAGTTCCGACAAGCGTTTGGTCAAAGCTTCGTTTTCCGTTTGTAGTGCTTTGTTGTCTGCAGTTAGACTGACATTCTTAGCTCGAGCTTCTTCAACCAACGAGTTAAGCATGTCGACGCTTCTTACAAGGGCTTGCATTTCACGTTTCATTTCAACAATGTTAAGTTCTGATGACAGCTTCAATGAACACTTTTTTACAAGATCAGAGATAACCTCGTCAGACTGACTCTTGAACAAAGCTTCTAGCTGATCAATTCTTTTTGCAAGCTCAGCACAAGAAGGCATGATGTCAAGCACAAACAATAGCAATATACAAGCACTTGCAGCAGCGGCGGTCACAGAAGGAATGGTAAACTGTACGAATTTATGACCTGCAGCGGTCACTAACCTGCAAAAGCAAGCAGAGTGATCCCTTGAAGTTCGTAGCTTCCAGCCGTAACCACCGCTGCTGAGTGATGCCAAGTCGATTTCGCCGTCCCTCTTATCCTGGCAAGGGCGTGAAGCAGCTGCGCAAAGCAGGTTATCGACTCAGATAGACTGTGCAGGAAATCCGTGCGGGTACCACCGGTGATACACGAGACAGGCGACGAAACCGATGCAGGATCAACACGTGGGCCGAAGTGACCGTGCACGGCTAAGCAGATAGACGACAGGCACTGCAAAAGCAAGCAGAGTGATCCCTTGAAGTTCGTAGCTTCCAGCCGTAACCACCGCTGCTGAGTGCAGCGGTGGTTACGGCGTTCCCTCGCGTTCCCTCCTCCGCTCCTGGCCTTTCCACAAAGCTACTGCCTAAGTACGAAGGCCCCTACTGCGTCCTACGTCAAGCATCCCCAGTTAACTATATGATTGAGCCTGTTCAAACATCTACGGACCGCCGTCGTCGCGGCCGCGAGACTCTTCATGTCGATCGACTGAAGCCGCATTATGACCCACCAGTTGTACCTGTTTCTTAGGTCGCCAGGATGGCTCCTTTTCCGCGGGGGAGTGATTTGTAACATGGTAGGGCGCAGACAAGAACGCCTGCGAAAGAAGACGAAGACGGTTGTTATTGGCGCTCGCGCTTGCTCGGCTTGGACCGCTGATCGCTTCAGCTGTGGCAATCTTTTAATAAACGCCTTACTGTCTCAACGTTAAACGCATACCATCAAGGTCTTTAAAATTGCGTATCTATGTATTTTCTATTAAAGGAACACACCAGCTAATATTAACCTAATGATGCTACGCCTCAGATATGGGTAATATTTACTTTTTTGATCGACAACGTTCACAAGTATGAACAGCCGTACCAGTTCAATATGGGTGGGCGGTAAGCAAGTGGTTCAACTTTGGCCGGTTGGCTGAAACGGGTGACGTGCCGACAAACAGAAAGACAGACAGACAGAAAGACAGACCAAAATTTCTCCGTTTAAGTTCCCCAAGAAAGACTATCGTCTTTAAAACTGCTGCAGGTGCCGCAGCCTGTTCTGCCTCTTCCTCGACCATGATGAGCTCGCTCTGGTCTGAAACAGCAGGCAGTCCTACCGCTCTGGCGTAGCTCCGCGTGCAAGCCTCCTGTGTGTGGCCAAATGCATGACATTCGTTGCATTTTGGAACTCTGCAGTCCCGCCGTATATGGCCCGTATGTTTGCAGCGAAGGCATAACGGTGCTCGCCCTGGCGCAACAATGAGAGCTGTACCGCTGCCTAGACGAATCTGATGCGGTATATCGTCAAGTGCAACACCTTCCTTCAAAAATAGTCTCACAAACTTCGTCAGGGAGTCAGCACATTCAAATGCTTCCACTTTCCACCTGTCGTTTGTCACCTCCTTTACTTCACCATACTCGCTAAATGTCCTTCGAATGCTTTCGTTAGAAACATCCACGGTGTAAGAAAAATCCGTGGAAACATCTAAAGCCACCCAGTGCAACTTTAGACGCACCTCTTGCCTGTTAGGGTCAATGACGATGCACAGCCGGTCCTTGACTACCAAGCGACCTGCTTCCACAAGCTTCTTTTTGGCCTCATCTGTCCGCAGGTTGACAAGCCAGACGTGTGACATCTGGTAGGCACCGATAACAGCCACATCTTTGATGACACCGGCGTCTTGCAAGGGCTTTCGAAAATCTTCGATGCGATACGGCCTTCCTGAAATATCGCAGTGCAATACGACTGCACGCTTCAGAGCATCACCTGATGAAACAGTGGGCAGTACAATCCTGTAGTCCTTTGGCACGGTAAAAGATGGGGTACCACGGCCGTAAGCGACCGCTGTCGCAGCTCTCTGGGAGCTAACCATCCTGCGTCCGCACGCGTCTGTGACCCGAAGCAGAATTCTGAGCTACTGCCAAACACATAACGTAGGTTACCTGAACGCGCCTTTTATCTTTGACACTTTCCTCTGCTCTTGCATGGATGGATGCTATGAGCGTCCCCTTCATAACGGGGTGGTGACTTGTGTGCCACCATGCTAAAAAAATGCCCCGCTGCTACGACTGTCCGATTTGGCGCGTTTAATAGAAGTGCAATTTAGTTTAACACACCGCGAGGTTGTGGTTTCAGCCCAAGCCTCGATCTTAGCGTCCATCCATATCGAAAAATAGCTCTCCGACGTTCGCCTGGCTGTCGCACCGCGTTCCCCGCTCGCCCTGTGAACTGCCAGGCTAGAGGGAAGACGCAACGCGCGTAGCGTTTCTCTTCGCGTTTCACGACGCTTTGGAGGAATGCATACCGAGTATCAGTGTTTATTATGTGCTTGTTGATGCCATATTTGCTCGGGATTCACCACATGCGGTGTCCACGTATGTGTTAAGGACTCCAGCTACCGCAAGGATTAAATCATGATCATGGGCGTTTGTCACCGGTACGGAGATGTGCCACTAGGCGTCAACGTGAGTGCGATGCGTCCACATCAAGCGATGCTATATCTGCCAAACAACAGTAGACATTGTAAAAGCTATCATATACCAATGCGCTATAAACAATAAACTACTTCTGTGACGACAGGTTTCACATTCGTGTTATACCGATTGCTATGACAAAGGGATCAAGCATCTTTTAGGGGCGAAGCTCCTTATAGCGGCACCCGTTCGTCCCTCGTAGCGTAGTATGTAACCAGTCTTACGCTTTGACCTGCAAGGTGGTGCCGGTGGGAGATTTCTCCTGTGCGTTGTTGAACAATAAAAAAAATTCGCAGCGTGCGCGTTAACTAAAAGCCGAATTCTTCTGTCTCTCGTTCCCCATTAGCAGCCATTGGCACGTTCCAGTAGGAAACGTTAGTAGAAGTAGAAGTGTAAGTGTTAGCTAAAAGCCGTCTTCTGCTGTCTCCCATTCCCAGTAGCAGCCATTGTTTACCTCCAAGGTAGTGCCTGGTGAGATTTCTCCTGTGCGTGATTAAACAATAAAAATTTTGTTCAAAACGCCGTTGATTGATGAAATAAACCAACGAAAGACGCCAGATGTCTTGTAAAAGCAAAATGAAAGAACGCCAGATGTTTCTAAAGCAAAACGAAAAGACGCCAGCTGCTTAACGAAAGACGCCAGATGTTTTCTAAGCAATGGTTTTCTAAACAATGAAAATTCACAGCGTACATGTAAAATTAAAGTGCGCTGCAAGTCGTCACAACTCATCGAACCTTTAGTATAAACGCGCCCGATCTCACGTCGGTGATGATGTACTGGGCAGAATTCACGGAAGATTCACGGTTTACCGATCAACCTCCGCAGCTTCGCCCACTCATCATCATTCACTCCGTGGATATGCTGTCATTTTTTTTCTTCCTCCATGCCTGGAATCGGACCTTCATCCAGGTGCTTGTAGCAGCGCTAGACTTCAGTCGATACAGGCAACATGGCGGCCATGAGTTCATGTCCAGGCAACAATGAAATGTGGAAACAGGATATAACAAGTAACCTCGATAAAATATCAGACTGCCATATAGGAAACGGCTGATCGCCGACAAGCGTACGACAGAGAGAGCCCCAATGATTTGAAAACTTCCCATACAAGCGCGCATGTGTACGGTGGCACCTTCGAGTGACACGTTTATGTATACACTCGCTGGCGCCGGGCTTTTCGCGTACAACGCCGCCGCCGCCACCATCGAAATATGTAACTCGCAACAAGCTTCGCTCTAATAGACGCAGAGATAAATAAAAGAATGATGTTCTCGTTCTCGTTTCTCGGTACAAACAAAACTGCAACGCCTACCGGCAAAGCAGCTTCCCGAAAACACGACGAGTTTCACGGAAGCGAAAAGTTTAGCAACGCGAATCGTCGATGACCACGGTACCGTCGCTGCGGCATTGAATCGCCGTACATGCCACGTCGGATTCTCTCGTGACACCGAGTAAAACAACGTTGCGTAGCTAAACTTTGGTCGAAAGTGTCGGTAAATTATTATACGACGCATCGTGCCGCACTAACAATGCACACACGCGTTCAAAAAGTTGCGACAAAGCGAGGGCGTCGTGTTTATACGAAACTCTCGGGTGACCAGGTAGACTGCGCGCGAGCTGATTTTACGTGTTGGTTGCCTGCCCGTGTGAGCTTTCTACCGGGAAGAATGGCCCACTCGAAGTTTGTTATTTTGAGCAGCGCTGAACCGTGCGAGCGTGTCGCGGCTTGTGAGGTGTCCGCCGCACTCAAAGAACGGAATACCAATGAGTTATTAAGAATGTATGGTAAGTACTGTAACGCCCATGTACCTCGCGTTTCATACCTGTACAGTGCATATGCATAAGGTTGCAGCAGGAAAAATATTTGAAATCATGCGAAAGGTGTCAAAGAGGAAACAAAGTTTTTCGAATATGACAGCCTCATTTCACGCCACAGGAAGCATTACTATCCGTCGACAGAAGGAGACAGCCACATATGGTAATGCAGCGCTGTGACGATTAATAATCACTATCACGCTTTCTTTTATTTCTGGGGCGCCCGAAAGAGCTGACAAACCTCGAAAGTGAGAGACAGTGAGTTTCGGCTACAAAAGCTTTTCAGGCGCCCAGCCTATTTGTCAGGGGAGTGTCCTTTAGCGTAAAGGACACGCTTTATGCCATGCCTTCAACTTTGATGTACTAAATGCGCAGGCTGCCTAGAATTACTTAGCTCGCACATTTTCTTTTTCGTTTTTTTCAGCGCTAACCACGAAAACAGATTCTTTTAGGTAAGCACAAGAATTGCATTAGGGCTTTCTGAGAGGTAGAAGTGCATTTGCAAGAAGTCTGCTTATGAAAAATGATGGCTGATCACAATGCCATCCAATAAATGGAGGTGAATAAAAGGAGCTCTGCTTGTAAGTTTATTTCAGGGGAACTATTCATGTTTAGCTCTTCTCTCTTTTTATATTCCTTTTGATTTTCTAAAAAAATTTTATTGCTGCTTTGCAGAGAGAAAGGGAGTGGTCGAGACGCAATATACCCCGATTTCTCTGTGGCAAGCAATCAATAAGTCACCAAATCAGTTTTAATTTTGGCAAATGTCAGTAAACGTGCCTAGTTGTAAAATGAATATCACGTTTATTTTGTAGCAAATTTAGAAGCTTTCGTGAGATATTGTGCCCAGCATAACTCAAAATTATTTCGTCTGTGTGTTTGTTCCTGAGGCGATGGCATGAAAAAAAAATCACAGCATATCCACGGAGTGAATGATGATGAGTGGGCGAAGCTGCGGAGGATCATCGGTAAACCATGAATCATCCGTGAATTCTGCCCAGTACACCATCACCGACGTGAGATCGGGCGCGTTTATACAAAAGGTTCGATGAGGTATGACGACTTGCAGCTCACTTTAATTTTATATGTACGCTGTGGATTTTTCATTGTTTAGAAAACCATTGCTTTAGAAAACATCTGGCGTCTTTCGTTAAGCAGCTGGCGTCTTTTCGTTTTGTTTTAGAAACATCTGGCGTTCTTTCGTTTTGTTTTTAGAAAACATCTGGCGTCTTTCGTTGGTTTATTTCATCAATCAACGGCGTTTTGAACAAAATGTTTATTGTTTAATCACGCACAGGAGAAATCTCACCAGGCACTACCTTGGAGGTAAACAATGGCTGCTAATGGGAATGAGAGACAGAAGAAGTCGGCTTTTAGCTAACACTTACACTTCTACTTCTACTAACGTTTCCTACTGGAACATTCCAATGGCTGCTAATGGGGAATGAGAGACAGAAGAATTCGGCTTTTAGTTAACGCGCACGCTGCGAATTTTTTATTGTTCAACAACGCACAGGAAAAATCTCCCACCGGCACCACCTTGGAGGTCAAGATCTGGTACTAGCGTTACGACTGGTTACGCACTACGACTACGACAACTACGAGGGACGAACGGGTGCCGCTTTAATTAAGGAGCTTCGCACCTAAAAAAACATATAATAAAGGTGCCGCATAACATGTAACGAAACTGTCTTTTGAATTATTCACAAAAGGAGACGTTGGCGCACAAATAAAGCGTCACCTGCTCCATAGCTCTACATTATGATGGGAATACGGCATAGATGGCTTTAAATTACATGTAAAAGACCGTACTCACATCATCACAATGACTTTAAAAAAAAAGTGACAAAATAAAAATAAATCTATCGCACGACTATGATGTCGCAAGACTATCAATTCTCTGGAGCAACATATTCTACCTTCGCTTATCTGCTATCTCTCTATCATTGTTTACTCGCAACAAACATACGGGAAGTTTGGTAGCGTTATGATAAGAGGGAGAGCGTGAGATAAATGCTTTAATGAAAAGCTGGAGATGTTAGCCTGGCTATTCGCCTGACATGCTACACTCCAGGTGCTCGGTCAAGCAGCCCAAGCAAGCAAGCAATGGAGGCTTAGATTAAAATGTACATATGCCTGCGTGAAAAGCTTCGCGAAACAGTGCGTTTTGCTTAGCGACAGTAGCAGATGCTGTCAAGAAAAGCGAACTTCAAGATGCAGGCACGAAGATAGGGTTTACAACGTCGTTATAGTCAGCGTCAAAAATTTACGTGCGACGAGACACAAGAAAATGCCGAATATTTCCGGTGCTTTCGCAGGCAGCGTTGAATTTAGATTTACAGCTTGCTCTAAATCGCCCTAATAACGTCTACTCTGAAGTTCGACCGAACCTGTTCATAAATTGCCGGGAAATGCAAACTGTTCTCAGATCTCGCGGTCTAAAAACTTCGGCGCCGACTGTACACGCATACAGTCGAAAACGAGAGCAACAGGGCAACAACGTTATTCAAGGCTATGAATTTCAATCATTCATTGTCGTTTCTACAGACCGCTCTGCTTTGCTTAACACCATATTGGACATAGTTCATCTGTCGTCAAGCGCACATACAATCTACTAACCAACTAGTCACTAAGCGAAGCCTTTCATATAACCAAAGTCGAATCCTATGGGAATGCAAGGGCCTTCCCCCACCCAGAGAGCTTCTGCCGGTGCCCTCCGATAGGACATGGGAGACCTTAATACGGTCCCCCAAAGAAAAACTGCAGAAAGCAGTCATTGCATGGGCAGAAGAGGTCGCCACAGACAAGCGGTCAGCTCCAAACCCATGAAATTTCTTTTAATAAAGTTGTATCCTCCTCCAAGCCTTTCATAGGGCGAGTATTGGCACCCGTCTTAAGTACTACTGTGCCATCACGCTTTTTTTTTTTCTGTCAGTGGTAGGTAGTGGGGAAAATACGGAAAGGGAAAAAACAGCGAAATATAATGAAGAATTGTACACACACTAAGAAAAAACAATAAAAGCGGCGTAGTACTATACGGAAGAGGGTCCACGTCGAGTACTGCAACGGCAATACATTCCCTACAGGAACAGAGGAATGTCAAGCCAGCCCGGAAAAGCAAACATTGCTTATACGAAGCCCAACGTAGCCACCGACCAGGTTAGACGAACAGAATAAAAGAAAACTCTTTTTGTCTTCGGCATCCAAGGCCTTTCAATGCCCCAGAGGACTGCCACCAAAGAAACGCCTCGGACGGAGTCTTCGGTTATTGGTGCCAGGAGAGAAGACCGAAAAGGTACGTCGCCGCAATCTCGTGTGGTCGCATTGTGTGTACACTGTTGTTTGTTGTCACGCGGAAACAAATGAACGTTGCAGATTCGTTTTCATTAGGATGCTTCCTAGAGTTGTTTGATGTAGGTCTTACACTCGTAGCCTTTGGTACACTCCAAGAAATAATTTTTTTTTGCGCAGCTTGCACTTGTGGCGCAAGGCTGGGACCAGATCGGAGCAGGGCGGCCTTTCTTGTTTCTCTTTCTTGCTGCCCCTCTTTCTCTATCTTTTTTCCATCTTTTATCTTTATACGTTTCTTTCTGTTACTTTCTTTCTCTATCTCGCTTTTCAATTTCTTCTCTCTCCCCCTCTCTCTCTATTTCCTCGCTTCCTCTTTCTTTCTATTTCTTTCTCTCTCTATGGTTGTTTCTCTCTTTCTCTCTTCTTTCGCTTTCTTTCTTAATCTGTCCTGTTCACTGTTTTTTTTCTTCTCTCTTCTGTGCCTGTTTCTGTCGATATCTTTTATTCTGTCTATCTGTTTCTAGTGTCTCTGTATCTTTGTTTCTCTTTTTCTTTTCCTTTTTTCTATCTATTTCTCTCTTTGTCCCTTTTTTTATTTATTTCTCTCTCTGTGCTCGTTCTCTCGGCCATCCTAGTTATTCTATCCCACGCCGTACAAATCAGCGTAGCGGGAGAGCGCGCGCCGGCGCACGTGTTCGGGGAGCGAAGGAGAAGAGGACGAAGAGAACGCGTGCAGTTCATGATGATGACAGTTCTCTTGTCGAGGCGAACCGAGGGTTTCCCAAGCTTAAGACAGCTCCGCTGTTAAGAGAGTTATGTGTTACTCTTTTCGGGGAGTCCTGACTTAACACGTATATGACTCTTCTTGAAGAGACACGTTAACTCTCTTTTGTTTCCCAAGACTCTCAAACTGGAGTATAATGATTTCCAAAGAGAGCTCACGTGTCTCTTTAAAGAGAGCCATATAAGGACCATGTCAGAAATCAGAGAAAGGAGCCAAAGGATTTTTTGTCTCAGAGTGCACAAGAGAATGATGATGTGGTACACAATTTTGGCACTGCTACCTGTTGGAAAGGCGTTTTTTTTTTTCGTTTTTGCCCTTGAGTGCAGCAGCCACATGGTAGCCTCAACCTGGAGTCGAAAGGAATAAAGCTACGCATGCGCGTTACGGCAGATGCCTGTGAGGAGTTGGATAGTAAATACGAACGATAACTAGAAATGTACCTTCATTCGATCGAAATTAGCATTGTAACCCCTCACCGACGGAATTTCTACCAACAGGCAACCTAGCGACGCAGATTATTATTATATTATTATTGTTATTATTATTATTATTGTTATTATTATTATTATTATTATTATTATTATTATTATTATTATTATTATTATTATTAGTAGTAGTAGTAGTAGTAGTAGTAGTAGTAGTAGTAGTAGTAGTAGTAGTAGTAGTAGTAGTATCAGTGAATATGCATACAAAAACACATCAGGACACAGGAAATACGAAGCCACCAAGCTCTCAACTGCCACCTAGAGGGGCACAACGCATGCGCTGTGCTCAGCAGAGAAGTACTCAGTCGGCCGAGGAAGACGCTTTTCGGGGAATGTCTCAGTGTCATCTCTGCGCCTCGATCCTCCATCCCCAGCGATTCTTTTCTCAAGAAAAAGCGCAGCAGGGGACAACGGACAAAAAGGAAGGAGTCAAAGATAAGCACTGGCTTACAACTGAAAATGAATGACCAAGTATTCCATCCGCCCACTTTGCCCTTGCAATTCTCCAAGTCAGAGATTTAGGCCTATAATGAGAAGATTTGGAGCAGTTCCCAACATGGTAACACGGACGTGGGTTCCCTGTATGATGTTGTGGCCTGTCACCAGCCGACTTTTGAATCCACGCTCTCATTCTCCGAAGGCAATATTCTTAAACACTGGGCATCACACCCAGGTCTTCAGTATGTGAATTTATCTAAACTTTATGAATGCGTTGTACCCGCGGAGCAAAACAAATCTCAACGAGCATGTTCTATGAAAGCTTCGATGAACAAGATTTAAAGCCGACATCGAAGATTGTACGCATCAGAAAAATTCCGACTTCGCGAAAATTTTTTAAGGCGAAGCCTTAGATGCTTCATTAAACGCAAAAAAAAAATTGATCGGTGGGTGATCTAAGGATGCGCCTTCCATCAGGGTGTTCTAAAAGCTGGCGAACATTGGAAAGAATAAAGACGCCGTGCGGATGCCGCCCGAGAACAAGGTTTCGGGGAAAGCCGCAACCAAAAACTTTCTTTTAAAAAAAAAGGTATCTATTTACGCATCACTTATAAAACCGCCAACAAATGTTACACGTTTTTTTGTAGTTTTTTTTTAGATTGTAACCGGCAATAGTCTTTTGTTTGACGGAGAAAGTGAACGAATCGGAACGTTATGCAATCAAACACGGGAGAAATGTATGCAGCTGAAACACCACAGTAATACTTCCTCGACGGAGCCGAAGCTACGTACGTTCTACTAATGTAAGATATATGTATAGACATCGTGGTTTCTCTAGGTATTGCGCCGAATTATTTGACAATTTTCAATCATGTTTGTGCTTTGCCAGAGCACAAGTCAAGCGTTTCAAAGCATTTCGAATTTACTTTATATCTTTTGCACAAGTAGCACCAAGTAATAGGCACATTAAGGTTGAAACGATTGTTGGCGAGATATTACATAAAGGCGCCATTTCGTAAAGGCGTCAGTCGAGCTATAGCTGAGTTTGGCTTGCTTTGGGAGAGGGCGATATTATGGGGTTGCAGTGATTTAACATTATGCTCATTGTGAGCCTCGTGGCTCGATGACCCCGTTCGTCCTCTTCTTACCTCCATGCCTCGTCCTGGCGAAGCGGCTGCTTGCTAGCCGCTTTTGTACCAGCAACCACTTTTCCTCCATGGCAGCAACTATCGCATCCACAGAGGACAACACACAGATGCGCTGCTCGGCTCCGTCGGCGTGAACGCGTGGTGAACTTGGATGCACCCAGCGCCTCTGGCGGTGGCGGCACGAAGGACTGACGCTGACTCCATGGCCTCCGAGATTGGCTCCGGCAACGCGCCGTTGCAACGGTGCGTTGCCGGAGCTAATCGCAGAGGCGGCGCTGAGTTGATGTTCCCTTCGCGAACACGCTGTACTAGAGTTTCGTGGAAGCTCTTTGATTGGTTTTGCGAAGACAGGCAAGGTATGTGGAACGAAGTATGTGATCGCCGCTCTCATGCGTTAGAGAAACGTCGGCGTGAACTCATCGGCGAGAACTTTGTGCCATCTCGCCGTCAATGTGTAAACAATTTTCTGCGGCGCTGACGCAGCTCAGAGGCGCTGGCACGACAGTGGCTGTGCTCGAAGTTCAACAGGGAGGACTTGTTGTCGGGCTTGAAAGTCAGATTAAAGGAGCGAGCCGTTTGCTGGGTTTGTACCTGAAATTGTGAGCTGTCGCTCTAAAACAACCACGTACTTATATTTATGTGCACATTGAGAAACCCCATCTGACCGAAATAAAACCGGAGGCCTTCATTACAGCGTGCCTCAGAATCACATCATGGTCTTGGCGCGCATAACCCCAGAAACGATTAAACTGCCTCGCAGAAAAAACAGCCTTACAATTCAGAAAAGGTTCTGTTTCGTAGACATTACGAAAGCGCATGAAAAGCTATTTGTGTCTGAACATTCGCACTGATTCAAAATGTGAGGGCATTAACGAATGAAAAGTCGCGCTCGATGACAAAGTATAGGCTTCCGAATAATTACCAATGGCTTTTCTGTCACTTGGGCGTAGACGTTCTTTGTATGACGAAGAAATATAAATGTCAGTGGCGATGCTTCGAATATCCTGAGCATCTCAACTGACATTACATTGACGAATTGACGATTAAAATAACAATGTTGTGAAATCACCACGACTCACTCTGAATAACACGTCTGTCTTTTACTCAGTATATTATTGTGGCTCAGCATAGCATTTTCAGTCTGTCGGAAAAGCCCTTGTTCTTGTTTGCTTATGGGGCATTAGTGGTTACAGTTGTCAGAGAGACCTGACTCTCAGGTTGTTGCTATTTCTGAACAGAAATGGTGACTCTTTCAGAAAAGTAACTTGAACGTTTGTATGGGCATTGCTTAGGCTCCCGTCCAGAGAAATACATGCGAGGCCACCATGCAGTAGGCGTTGAACGAGAATTTGAGTGTCACTGATCTCGTTAATGGGGGATCGCCGGGCGGATTCTAAGGGCTGGCGTCTCGGCCCTCCGAAAACGCACCACGAAAGCGCGGACAATTAGAGTTGGTCCTTTTAGTGCGCCAGCGAACGCCGGTTGTGGTCCAAAGACCGAGTCAGAGCCGAGAGTCGATAACACAAACGAAATAGATTCTCAGTTAAGGCAATACAAATATCACAAACACATGCACATCAGCTGGTACCAATTACAGCTTCACAGTATAACTCAGACGGTGTTAACACAACGGGAACTAAACAAACAGATCCCACGTTACAAATGCAATATCATGCATTACAACTAGTCAAGGACAGTTAAAGTCCTGAATATACAACGGCGTATTCAGTCCAGCATTCTTGGATGGTACTTGAATGCTTCTCTTCTAGGAAACACTCACTCCAGCTCCAGCGTTGATCGTCGTAGTTCAACCATCGTCGTAACTTGTCACTGCTCACACGGCGTCGTCATCCGATTCTTCCAGATCGATGATCGACTGACCGCACAACATAATAAACACGTCTTCTTTGGCTGACGGAGCCACACTCAGCATAACTTCTCTATCTCCGGGCCGACTGACTCACTCACTCACCCACTCACTGACTGCTGGTCGTCGTCGCACGCTTTTATCCCTTCTCCCCCGGGTTCCAGACGCGTCGGGAGGGTTCTTCAGCGTGCAGTACAGCCAAGGCTAGGAAAAGGGCGAGAGCTTTCTCGTAGGTTCGAAATCACGGCGGCGTCGCTCAGCGATGCGTCATCCCTTTCCTCTAGAAAGATCCAGACTTTGCCGGGCGTTTGATCTGATACTGCTATTGGGCGAGGAGGATGCGGCGCGTCGACGTCTTTTGGTACTTGTTTTTCCGTTGCGTGCGCTTCTTGGGTGAGCGGCTCGCGCCGTTCTATCCCGCTGCCGTTTGAAAGCGGCCGCGCGCGCGCTTTATTGACGCGCTTGTTCGTGACATTGAGGTTGGCCCATTTTCTAATAAATGTCGGTTTGTTACGTTGTTGAAAGTTGAAAAAGAAGCACGTTATTTATTTATTTATTTATTTATTTATTTATTTATTTATTTAATTATTTATTTACGTAAGGTCATTGCCTTCTCATTTCAAGACGTAGAAGGTGGGAGTACACGCACTAGTGACGTTTGATATTTCCTATGAACATGTAATAACAGACAAGGTATACAATCTACGGGAGAATTACGAGAAAAAAAAAAACTGGCTACAAGCACGGTCGTTCATTAAAAGATAGCACATATTGAGGAGTGCTTACAAAGACAAAACTGCGAAATCTGTTTCTATTCAATCGGATTACTGTGTTACAATAAAGTGTTTCTGTACTTTTCAACAATCGTGAGCTGGACGTTTATTTTTACGTAATGAAGTATTTTTGCGTGAACCTGGAACAGAGTAAGACCAGACACTAGATCGAAGGACACAAACTCTTGTGTATTCCTAGTCGTGGTGTTCCGCAGCGGGCTGGAATAATATTTATCCCGAATTCTACAAAACTTACCTTAACCATTCTCTACTAAGCTATTTTTGCATCCCCGTTGCGTAACCTTAGAACCAGTACAGCTTTTCTGCTCCTTTATTCGTTTCTTGTTTTCTTGCACGCATTTTCCGAAAGTGTCGTTGGAGGGCGTGCACTCGCGTACACGAACACGAGACCATGTGGATGGAGGAAAACTGATAGCCGTCTTGACGTCGCGATCATTCGACTGGCGCGCATGGGATAACTTCTCGAGCGGCTGAAAGAAGCACCGAAGTAAACATTGTGCACCGTGTTCCCAGAGACGCGTTGCTATGGCAACTAGGGAAGAGCAAATTGCTGCACGCCCTGTTCGTTTGACCCCCCGGGAAGAAAGTGAGCGTGGGCGACAGAAAATGCTGGCAGTGTCGCAAAGGGTGTTACTGTATACTGT
The DNA here is from genome assembly GCF_013339695.2 of Rhipicephalus sanguineus. NCBI lineage: Eukaryota > Metazoa > Arthropoda > Arachnida > Ixodida > Ixodidae > Rhipicephalus > Rhipicephalus sanguineus. The sequence goes on from NC_051181.1 coordinate 109,803,147, forward strand.
AGTCGGACAGTCACCGAGGCTTCGCTTCTCTTAATCTGGCGGCAACACCCGCTCCTCATCTTGTCGTTGGTCCTAGCTTTGCAAAAACAAATGGCTATGGCCACTGAGAGCAACAACCGAGGCCCAACTGTGCAAGGAGATCTTTCGCGTCCACGAGAAAATTGAGCTGTGGCGACAAATCCTTTCTCGTTGCCGTCACGCCCGCCTAATAAGCCCTGACGTGGAGTCGGCGCGAATGACCTTGTGATTACCAAGACGAATGGGATGTGCTTAAGTGGCTATTTCGAATGTGTACCGCGCTACAGCACGTGCCTTTTTACTACGAGTCTCACCGGTCATTATTTTCGCTCATGGCGAACGCTGCAATATCTTTTCATCATCGAAAAGCTAGCTACCAGGAAAAGTAGTTTGGCACGCCAACGGCAGCGTACTTATCTATGTGGAATGTGCGCTTGCGAGCACTGCTTTACGTGTGTTATGACGTGGAGAATGTGTATAGACGTCGCCAGCTCGATAAAACCAGGCTGTAGACATTACTAAGATAGTTTTCCTAGATGGGAGGCCGCCTTAAAGTGCGAAACATAACGAAAAGAGACTAAATAATATATTTAGGGCAAATATTCTAATTACACAAATCAACGTTTTCACTGTAAGCAGTAACCACGCCAAATTGTACTGCTGATAGAAATTTATTGGCTTTGCTATCATTTAGTTCTCTTGGATTCTGTCCATGTCAACGCTGACAGGCTTAAGTGGCCCCTAAACCTCCGATAATTTTTTATCATTTTTTATCCAGCGCGCATCGAGTTCAGAATACCGTCACGGTCAACAATGGGAAATGCGGCTGCGTTGCGAGTCCCGGGCGCGCTATGGATTCTAAGAAACAATCCCTTGTCCTCTCCGGACCTTTCGGTATCCCCAGCATTGACCCTGACGTCACCATTCGCCTCTGGTCACGTCATCCACACACACAAAAAAAACCTGTTTTGTCTGCTCGCAGGCACGCGCTCTCGCCGCTCTTCCGCGAGGAGGAGCACTCGGCCAGGAGGAGAGCCAAGCCAATGAACGGAGTGTAGCGAAGAAAAGAGCGAAGCGAGCGAAGTCCGCATTGCGATTATCCTCCGCCATTACGGCACGCACCATTTCGAAAAAATTCTCGCGGCTACGTGTTCGTTGAAGACTCGTGCACCACTGCACCACCGCAACCAATTTCTACCTCTGGGTGGTTTCGTAGCTTGATCAAGTAAACTGATGTTTGTTTTATCAATTTCACTCGCCGCACTCAAATCGATAAAAAACGCCTCTTGAAGTTTTAGAATCGTCTTAACGGAGTTACTCGTATGCCTGCATTTCCTGACAGCATTTAGTCCCCCTGATTTATTTGCAATCGATTAAAAACAGCAACGTGTCTTGAAGCCCACGGATATGGAACAATCCCAAGAGCGCGAAAAGAAAAGAGTATTATCCGGAAGATCGACTAACAGATAAAACAGCACGTATAGTCCTTAATGAAGGCAAACAACTTCAATCCGCTAAAAGATTGTTGTTTAAGGAGCGAGACCCGAGGGTCGAAAGCTAAAAATGTGATGAGGGGCGAAGCATGCAGGGAAGGGGGTTTCAGCTGCACTAACGTTAAATCTGGGGAGGGCGAAGCATGTAGCGTACGCCGGTGTTTCCCACAGCAAAATCTTTACTCTTTACTGCTTTACTCGCCGCAGGTCCACAACGCATCATCACTTTTCAGATATGTTTCAAGAAGTCGTGTTTCAAATACATCACTTTACCGTATAGATACACGTTTGTGTCTCTGCTTTTAAATAATGAACTTAAGCGCCTTGGTAAATTTCGTCGGGGATTCTGACACCGCTACTAAGCCAAGCATAATGTTTTAGGCAGTAATGACGAACCTTTAACTCATAATATGCATAGTATGGACCGGTGGCGAGTAGTGGAATTTACCCAATTTTCGCGGCGCATACCTGTTTTTGATGCCGACAAGGTGAGACTTTAGGGTGCTTCGCCCCTAATAAAGACACCAAAGCAACTCGTCTTTGAGTGTCTGGCTATACCTGGAGGTACAAAGAAAGGGGTCACTTGGACACCACTGCCTCGGTTTTGTTTATTTTAGTGTGGAAACTCCGGATTTGGAGAGTTTAGATAAAAGCACTCAGAAACCTTAAGGAAGTGGTCAGATGAACAGCCCAGATTGTTATTGCTGCTGGCTCTCCCAAAATTTGGTTTCTCTGTCTTTCTATACAAATACTGATTTCGTTAAGAAAATAGCACGACTAACGGCAGTTAATTGTCTGCCATCACCCTAGAATGAAAAGTTGGAGGTCTTTCGCAAAAGTGCGCTTGAGAATACGTGCTTCCGGATCATTCCATCGTTCGGCTTTTTCTGCCTGTTACTTACTTATTGTTTTAATCTCTAGAGACACTTATTGTGGGGCACCTGGGTACTTTACAGTAATAAACAGCAATAAACTTGAACAACGATTATTACTTCTTCAAAGCTTATATATATAATCGTTGAGTTAAGCGTTTCATCATCTGGTTAGCTTACGCCAAACTGCATGGTTTCCTTTTGACTATCACTTAATTTTCTAGAACAGCGGATCCATTTTGCACGCACATAAATCGTAAACTTTTGAAAAACCTAAAATAGAAACAACTGCTACTTCGACAAGATGCTCGGCTACCTTTAAGAGGACAGACAAACGAAAGATGGACAGTGACGCTGCTTTCAACTTTGTGCGACTCATCGCTGCGACGTAATGAATTTCGATGACGTCTGGTCGGGATACAATAATTTTATAACTAAAAGGAGAGATAAAACGAAATAAAAGTTGGAATCACGTGGAGTTCCAAGAACATTCACTAGGCAAGAGTGCCCAGAACACGATACAGTCCTTTTTCATATTTGACGTAGCACAAGCCTACAGACGCAGGGATTAAGTAACCAAATTTTCTAGTCGAGTTGAATACAAATATTCGAGAAACGAAACTTGAAAATATCGCAGTGAAAATGGAATATTGCTTAACTTGTAAATAAAGTTACGTTTAAGGTCTGAGCGGAGACCGTTACCGAAAAAGATTATTCGCATCGCTCTCTTGTAGGCTTCCGTGAAAATTGCGCCCGGTAAATTAAGTTAGACACTTGTAAATGCAAGACGACTGGCTCAATTTAATTGACGCACCATAAAAATAATAACATGTCATAAATTGTATCAGAAACTTACATAACTTCATTTGCAATTTAGTTATGTAATCCACATGTGGCAATACTGGCTTACATAAATCATCATTAACAATAAATTATCCAACACTAACCATAATTAGCCAACACCAACAGATATTAATTAATATGGAAGCTCTAGCTTATATCAGTTACAATTTGACCAAAGCAGGCCGTCTTCATCGTGGCTAAAAGCGCGAAAAGAAACTGACGAAGACGAGAAGTGGACACGGCACAGCGCTGCTTTGTCTGCATCATAGAGTTTCTTACTATAATACCTAGAGGGGAACCTGGCGCTAGTGTCTATGCGGGCCCCTTGAGCGGCGCTTCAACCACCATGGGAATGATGGGAAGTACAGGCTTTGGATTTGCTTCGGATGGATTAGGTTATTGAGATTCGCGACGCTTGTTTGCCTAGTGTAAAAGAAAGTGATACGAAATTATTTCCAATTAAAACGTGCTTCATTCTTTTCTACGTAGAACTTATTACAAAAAGCTTGCGTGACCGTGAGATGGAAGTGAAACCTCGACAAATTCAACCACCAGGGTATGCATTGCTCTGCAATTGTGTTCCAGATTTGGGTTCACCAAATAGTGAATTATTTTTTACAACACTTGAAAACAATCACACTTGTTTCTCCCTCGAAAGTACGCATTATCTATTTATGGAAATAACAATACTGTATTGGGTGAGAAACACTTAGCGTATCGTCTGCTGCGATGCCAGGTGCGTCTGTACAAGTGGTCTGCCTCCAACGCATCTCTCGTTTTGTTGTGAAGTCAAGTCAGAGGAACGTGACGGTGCGTCCACTTAGCTTCGCCGTTTTGGCAAGACCCGCCTATAAAAAAAAAACGTGAACTTTACGCAGTTTCCTCTACTGGCATGGGACGCTACATCTATGCGCAGCGGTGAGTGCACGACGCTTTACTAAAACTGTCATATACAACTTGTAAAGCTGCAACGAAACAGCAAATCAAGAGATCTAGCGGTCTTCAGCCTCTCTGAACAACAAAGGCGCTGCTTGAGTGCCTTGATTCGCACCCCACTACCCACGCCTCGGGAAGGCCGAAAGTGAAACTGTAGAAAAAGATCCGTACACAGTTCGCTAGCTAACGTTATCCAATCCGACGCCTGTACTTCCCATCATTCACATCGTGGTTGAAAGATCGCAGCGCCAGTTTCCTCTCTAGGTTTTTGCATGAAACTCTATGGGTATGATAACGTGTTGTGAAAATTGTACCTGTGTACACTCCGCCTTTACAGCATTGTATGTTTACGTGTCCCGGCAACTGTACTGCCCTGCATATCTTTCTTCGCTGACAGTATGGTATGGTTACTAACTGCGCCGGCTCTATGATATAGTTACTTGTTGCGGTGACTGTGCGTGGTGTGGTCCCTTGCGGCGGCAAATGTATACAGTCTTGCCTTCTTTCTGCAGTTATGCTGCATTGTCAGATGTAGACCACAATTTTCACCGTTTGTAGTGGGCAACCATATCAGCCAGCATACAGCAATCACGATAGCTTATACGGCCGGTCCTTATCACACGCTCACTGAATGGCAGCATTCGCTCGCCATAAGGCCTCACGTCACCAAACCCGCAGTCGCTGTTCTGGCCGCGTTGCTCAATAAATATTCCGAAGCATATCGCTCTTTACCAAATCACTATTCTGAAGCATACTGCTGTTTACCGGCAATTTCATCGTAACCCACTGCCTAAATAAAGTTCATCTATTGCATTCCACCCCATGTAGTTCCATTAACGACAAGTTTGAAGCCATTAGTGTTCCTTGAATACCCTACATTTTCTTTCTTTTTGTAGATCAAGCGATAAATCGAGCGACGGTAACAATGTTTTCAATCAGTACATCAACGCAAATCACAACCAGTATACCCTGCCTTAGTCCACCTCTTCCTACTTTTGTATACTTATTATTATGATTATTGATTTACGGCTAGTGCAAAAGCTTATCTTTACTACCATGTCCGAGTTTTTACTTTCCTAAAAGATTACAAGGAAGTCCGCACTGCACTCACTTCATCATCCGGCTTTGACTTCTTCGGAAGTTTGCCAAACGGGTGGACCTAGAAAGGCAATGAGGGCAGAATAGAGAGAAATAAATCTAAAACGCTTCCCAAAACGCATAAAAACGGTCAGAGCTTGCTCTTCTCAGTCTCAGTTTATGACTCCTGCCTCCTGCTTCTGATATAGACTTAGTCAGAGAAAGAAAGTTACTAAGAAGAAAGAGAGAAAGAAAGCAGGGATCTTACGCGCAAAGACATCCGCTAGGGCTCGCTATGCTGCGGGAAAGGAACATAGGGACATAGATATGGAGGGGAGAAAAGAAAAAGGGGGTGAACTTACTACTTTACATAAAGACCTCTCGCATTTTAAGTCATCGTATATAAGGGTCGCTTCGTTATGCAAATGGAACTCTGCAGAGTCGTTTCCTACTTGGAATAACTGCGCCACGTTTTCTTCCTTTACAAATATTCGCGTGCGTTTGTGCCAGGAAAGTGAATCGCGGGAGCAGCCTCCTTCGTTACAACTTCGGCCGTGCGCACATCGGAAGAGACACCGCTATAACGAAATAGGGCTGCAATCAAACATTACGACAGCAAAGCAGAGGGCTGTAAAAGCAGTCTGCATATTCTTTCCCTTGAAGCTTCTGAATGGTATCGTTCATACAGACATGTGTGTTTGTGTTGATCTTATATATATATATATATATATATATATATATATATATATATATTATATATATATATATATATATATATATATATCTATGTGTGTGTGTGTGTGTGTGTGCGGAAAGTAACAAACGAAACTAAGCAAATGTATAGAACAAGGAGCTTTTCACTTCAGGTCAACAGATGCACGCGAAAAGTCCGATATTCGAAAGAAGGCAGTGCAATAAACATAGATGGGCGACGTAGATTTTCATTTTAAGAGTGCAAGGACCCTTCGAATCCCATATTCGAAATCTGCTTGCACTTTCCAATCATCACTCTTCCATTTTTATTTGCAGCGCCAGTTCACAATTTGCCTGCATTATCGATAAAGAACGCAATATTTTTGTATTTGTATAATCACATATTTGATATTGTTAAATGTCTCAGTTACGCTCACGTTTTTCACCCCGGAAAGTGACTTGAGCCAGTGCCAAAATATGAAATAGGTTATCCTGTCCTATACGATGAACGCGCTTCCTTCGATGATTTTAGCCAAGATGATTAGACAAAAATAGAATCTATCAATATACAATTGTTATAATTAATTTTTTTGAAACGGTACGAAGTCATAGGCAAAGTATATATAATAACGACACAGGTGATCTCTCTCTACTGCTGTTTATTGACGCGCGCAATGCATTCATATATCAACATGTGGATACACAGACTACAAAAACCAAGAAAACGAAGAACAATACAATTAACCATTCAAATGCACAATTTCTTTCTGCTGCAAGGAGACGGGAAGAACACTGAAGCGCGATTCGCATGTATTGTGCATGTTCCCCGTATGAATATCGTTCTGTGTTTTTCTCGTCTGATTCTCTCACGTAACTTCAAGATAGTGAATCTGTACCAACCCGCCTAATTGTCAGTACCACAATTATAAGGCCTGCTATATTCCTCCGCAAGTAATATTGCACAAAAACGAGTATATTTGCTACCAGTTTGCTTGTATGGTTGGAAAATATTATTTCTACAGTTATTCATTTTTACGTCTAGGGAGCTTTTACCAACGGCAAATCTGCTGCGTCACAAAAGGGGTACATTCAGTCGTTTTGTAGCCTTCCGCGTCCTGCGTAATTATTTTTTTAAGAATTACATCATGCGGCACAAAGAGTGAAAAGTTGAACGCGATTTTGCGTTTACGTGCCAGGAGACGTGCCCTCCATTATTAAGATTAAGGAAATAACAGCGTTCATGGCTTAGCAGTAAAGCTGCATGGTTGCTGTGTACTGAGTGAAATTTCACACTATGTGGAACGTGCCGGTCGCGAAAATCAGAAGCCGACACCGATACTGACAGCTGGAAACGTCGACAACAAATTACACAGTATTTGTTCACTGAGTGCCCACAGTATGACTAAAGGAGAATTCATCTAGGAGATAAATTAATTCGGGCAAACGTGATTGTTCCATTGCGAAAACACTTGTACCGTGATTATGTCCTGCTAAACAAGGATGTGCCTTGGCAGCCTTATCATATTTTATTTATAGAGAGTAACTTAATTAATTTAATTTATTGATCTTGGAGCGCAGCTTTTAGGCACCCGTTCCAGACGTTGAGCGTCGTCGCCGTCGGTGGCGTGACAGACACACAAAAAATAACCAATAGACCATGAAAAAATAAAATGAGAAAAAGATAGCAATGATCGAATTCAATTTGAAGCCGGGCCCTCAGCGTGGCAGTCGAGTATTCTACCACAGAGCTACGCTGGTGCTTGAAACTCATTTGCAAGAAGACCCTATACAGGCGTCATGTCGGGCAAGGAATCTCGTTAATCTATGTAATATAGCGTGGAAGAAGAGTAAGATAACAGCCAGTCATCACACAATGCTAATTGCGTACAAAGTGTGTGGTTTAATGCTTCCCACCCACTGCAAAGTGCTTAGCCATAATTCTTTATCGTCATCAGCCCCATGCAGCGTCAACAAAGTGCACATAATGCCTTACAGATGGGTAGCGGTTACCTGGCTTATCCGCAGAAAGACGAATAATGGCGTAGTGGTTGCTGTCCTGCTTCACAAAACGTAGCCGGGACTCGATCCCGCGACCTTCGGGTCAGCAGTGGAGCGCCATAACCACTAGACCACTGTGGCGGGGCTGCGTCACGAAAATTATGATTTATGGCGTAGTCGATACCTTGCGGAAAGCCAAAACTTCAAACACGGTTGGCCTTGCCCCAAAACGAAGCTGCGCTCAGAATTCGCATTAGCAGTATCGTTATAGTCGGTGAACGTTTCTTTATGAACATTAGGTGTATCGTGTATTTGATAAAAAAGACCCGCTTGGAAGGAATATCGTGTGTTTCATGAATATAGTAGCGACCTTTTTCAATAAATTTCATCTCAAATTTCGCGAATTCGCATATCGGTCGCTTGTCCTGATTTTGCTAATGCTTTTTTTAGACTTTTGTCCACTTCATGTTCTTGTTTGTTAGTAGTGTAAAGAAAAAGAATTCAGGCTAGAGGCATATACCATATGTCACAATGCTCGACATAATACTGCGATACTATTCTGATACACATCAGACAGTAAAAATTAAGTGAATATAACTCGAATTACTGGTCAATCTAGGAAAGTGCAAGATTTAGCCAAGTAAAAGCATCTAGCGGAACACAGGCCCTCTGCGTGGGTGTCGACTATTCTACCACAAAGCCCCGCGGGTGCTTGAAATGCCTTCGCAAGAACAACCTATACAGATTTGATGTCGGGTAAGGAATCACATTAACAGATATAGTATAGCGTGGCAGAAGAGTAAAATAACACCAGACGTCACAGAGTGCGCACTGCGTAACGAGTAGGTGCTCAAAAGCTCCCCTCCCATTACAGAGGGCTCAGCCATAATTCTTCATCGTCATCAGTCACAGCAACAACAAAGTGCACATGATATCTTACAGACATAGGCGTATTTACCGGAAGGCAAGTGGGGCGCGAGCCCCCCACTGAGAAAAGCTAGGAGGGCGGAGCCCCCCCCCCCTTTTGACAGTGGTGACTGTCGCCCGCACACTGGGAAACGAACCACTTTGGCGAAATTTTCCTTCAGAAGAGCAATAACGTCATTATATAAAGATATTTGTCCTACGATTCTGCTATGAAAATTGTATTCCGCGTCTCACGACCACGCACTGTAGGCTCTCTGCGGTGCAGGCCGCCTATGCTACGCTTTCGCGCCTTGCGCTCCAGCAATCTAAAGCAGGCTACCACTGAGCGGGGGCACTATAAAGTTATAACACTCTACTCTTGCTTTTATTCTGCTTTACGTGGCCTAAAATTTAGATCATCGACGACACAAATACGGGCAGGCATCAGTAAACGCTTTGTGGACCAATGAAACGCTCTTCCTGTTTCAGGATATTCATTTTCTTTCATCGAAAAGGAATAGCATCACCGCTGCTCAATATGGAAACTGTTGTGGGTCGATGAGAGTGCAAAAGTGTCAAGTGTCCTAGTTGGGCTGAACTGGGAGAGCCAAAAAGGGTTTCCGCTTTAGTCTCCAATCAACCTGCTTTGCCTGCTAATTCTATGGTAGCTTTCAGCGATCGCGGCGGCTTGCAAAAATGCGACGAATAAGGCAGTGGACTCCAGCACATTGGGAAGCCCAGCTTTCAAGCTTGCCCCGCAACTTGTTTCTACCGGACCAGGAAGATCGTCCAAGGTCCACGGTTTTCTGGACTAAGGGGCCTGATTTGACAGCCGGGCTAGTTAGTCTTGATTCATCTTGAGTTGACTTATACATCGCAAAATACAACTCTGGATGGCAAAGAAGCATACACGACCAGCGCTGTTTGTTTCTCTCTCTCCCCCCCCCTCTCTCAATAAAGCTGCGTTCGCAGAATTGTATACGGGCAGAAACAGCTCAACATCGTTATACTACAACGGAAAATGTTTATTATACTCATATGAATTCATCTCGCCTGCTGCTACAATTAACCTCGGCCTGCGTGAACGGCGGGCAGCCTTCCTGAGTTGCGTTCAGAATGAAACACTTTCCGGCTATTCCGAAAAAGTTTAGCTATAGTTCAGCATAATAATGCGATGCTTAATGTGCATACGTCATTTTAACGCCGCGATATTTGACAGATTTGTGATGTCCCGTAACAAGCAGGCAATTTCATGGCAGACCAAAAAATTTTCGTTGAATGGCCAAGAACCAATGGCCAAAAATATGCTGTATTGAATATAGTGTGTTCTCTTATTTTTACGCAGTCGTGCATAAGTGGTCACTACGCGACTGATCCTTTTCGCATCATTTGTTGCATCGATTGACGAGCAGGTGCGAGAAAATTTCGACCAGTCGTAAACAGCTAGCGACCAATGCGGAAGGAAACAATGCGGGGTAGGTTAACGCTATATTCGCCCAGATTTTTTCAAAAAAGAATTGCGCTTACATTGTTAGAACTTAGCACAGGTGCATTTTCTTGCACGGACCGGAAGGCTTTCCAAGCAAGGTCGCAAATGCTAATACGTTGAGCATAAAACATGTAATACGCCTCTAATACTCCAAATTCTTACATTTTAAGGGAAACCTCTGGTTGACAAGTTAACAAGAATGGTAACATATTGACATAATACTACTACTGTTGCTACTACTACTACTACTACTACTACTACTACTACTACTACTACTACTACTACTACTACTACTACTAATAATAATAATAATAATAATAATAATAATAATAATAATAATATTAATAATAATAATAATAATAATAAGAAGAAGAAGAAGAAGAACAACAACAACAACAACAACAACAATAACGTACTAGAAACATTCTTCCGACTAAGCGCAAACGAGGCGAAATATAATATACGCAAACCTGAATATGTGTAAGAAAGTGCAGCATTAATTAATGAATAGAAAAGGTGCACTCATTGCTACCTACATTATAAACGCAATTATTAGTGAGCAGCTTTTAGACATTAACGAAATGTCATTGAATGATACAAATCTAATACTGGGAAGGCCGCCATGGGCATAACTGTATTCATGCATAAAGTTGTGTGGTTAATGCATAAAAAGCGTTGCTTGTAATACTATTACACGCATAACACATATATCATATGTACGGTTGTCCCAGTGTGTGCTACGTAGAACTGACTGTACTTATTCTATAATGTTCTTAAACATAGCTAAGCAAATTTTCATTGTATATCAAAAATCACATCAAACTGAGTGCGAATGAATGAAGACGGTCTCTCGCTCTCTCTCTCCGTATATATATATATATATATATATAGGGCCGATGGAGTGTAGGATGCTTGCCCCCCCCCCCCCCCCCACACACTCGCGAAGACGTTGGTACGCCCCTGCTTATAGATGTGTAGCTGGCACTTCGCTTCTCCGCAGACTGATGAATAATGTATAGTGGGTACTTCCGTTCTTCGCAAAAATTGATTTTTGGCGTAGTGGGTACCTTGCTAGTGCACCTGTAGTAATTGCCCCAAGAGAGTTTACAACGGGCTCTAGAAAGGCCGCTCATCCAGCTTTCGCTGCGACTGTGCTGCGGGTTCCGCGCACGCCTGGCATTTGTTCGTACATCGTCATTACAATGGTCGGAAGTGGAATTTTTCCTACATAGTGCAAGCGTGTTCAGGCTTTGCATTACACTTTCCAACACTCTCTCGCTCAGCTGTTGAGAACGCGCCTTGTACGTCACATTACGAAAACGTCACATTACAAAACAAAATACCTGATTATGAAAAGAGAAACCTAATTAGCAGTAACGTAACAAATACAAATTGCACTAGTCCAGGTCTCACCAGGCGCCATTCATTATGCCGTCAGCACGGAACAATCCCCAGAAAAAAAAATAAAAATCAAAAGAAGAAACTTCTGCACAGCAATTGAACGCTTGTCGTGCTCTGAGCGAGCTCATTAGTGGTATCGTTCTTGCATTTGCAAATAGAAGCAAGACACTGCTTCAAGTGGGAGAAACGAACTGAACTGGCTGTCTAATTAACGCCGCGAGGTAAAAGGGGCATCGAAGCATGTCTAAAAGGGCTGTCCTGAAACCATCTGCTTGCCTTGCGTTGTAGCGAGTCGCTTCGAAGTTCAGGACAATGGAACAAGAAAAGACGCTAAGAGTCAGTCACGCTTAATGTTTCACAAAAGTTTATTGGTCACGTGCATTTATTCATTATCGAGGGCACAGGGTCAGAAAAAGGAAACACATGATCAATGTGGACTGAAAGTTCATTCTTTGAGAGAGTTCTCATTAAATTCGCCCTGATGTGTTCATCATTAGTTGAGGAAACGAGGGTAAAAGTTTCATTTCTGAATTTCACGCCGACACCATCAGCGTGAATATCAGCGTGACCTCATGGACCTCAACACCCTTTTTTGTCGCATTTTATCGGCATTGGCTCAAAAAATTTTTCCTGAAGCTTGCGATGTTACAAACTACTGCTCTCTCAAAACAAAATATCATTCATTTCTAGAGGTAAATAATTATGTAGGTGCTAGCAGCGGCCATAGAAATGTATGACGTGACGGCGAACTTATGCTGGAACCTCAAGAAGACGTCGTTTTATAAAGACAGGGCGTGCAAACACGGACGCAAGAAAGAAGTCAGGACACCACAAACGCCGACTAACAACTGAAGAGACGCCAACGGCGGAAAAGAAAGAAGGCACGAAAGCTTATCTGGGCACGCCCATGCAACAGGCGAACCTATCAATCCGGCACGCGTGGCGGTCTACCTGGAAGGTAACTGTTAAGGCATTTGATTTCATCTTTATGCAAGTTAATCGACGGTTGGCTCACGCATGCGCTACCACTATTCTCGATATGCCATGCTTCAATCATCAGGCGCGTTTCTTCATTTCTATGCCGGTACAACACTGCGCATTCATCGAATTTTGGCGTGCACTTACAATCTCGACAATGTAAAGATAGATTAAAAGGTGAGCCTCCTGTTAGCGATCTCTTATGTTCCAACAATCTCTGGTTAATGCATCGGCCCGTCTGCCCCGCGTAGAAGCGGCCGCAGCTGAAAGGGACCTTATACACCACACTCGTACGGCAATCAGTGAATTTGTTGGTGTGTTTTACGAAACAAATATTGGTCCGCTTCTTGTCTTTTACTCGCTCATTCTTCCTCTGCACAGCGGCACAAATCTTACCTAGCTTATTGGCAGCCGTGAAAACAACATTAACGCCGTATCTACTTCCTACTTTCTTTAGCATGTGAGATACGCGATGAATGTACGGTATACCTACGACACGTTTCTTCCTATCGCTTTCTGCAACCATGCTCGAACTTAACACAATGAACTTCTTTAAATGTTCAGCGACAGTGGCCACTGCATCACGAGGATACCCTACATCTAAAAGACGCGTAACCTGTGCGTTAAAGCTATCACTCATTTTGTGCTCTCACACACGCCCTGTCTTTTTAGAATGAATACTTACCAACTAGCTCAGCTCTCTGTTATTCTAAGAAGACGTCGCCAGCAGCATTCGCGTTTTGCTCATTTTCTCGCTTACAAAGCATCTACAAAGCATTATCGCGAAAGGGAGATTTACGAACACGAGAAAGGTCGTTCTCCTTTTTATTGTCCCCTCAAGTTTTCGTACTCAATGTGAAGTGAGTAGTCGCGAACGTAGCGAACATGAGCACATATCTGAACAGACAAAGGACGAAATACGCATCGTGATGAAGACATCCTAACCATTTGACAGAATTGATGGGCCTGGTCAATACCGGTACCGCAGTCTCCTGAGACATTTGTACACTGCCTTTGAAATGACACGGATTAAATTTACTTTTTATATATGTGACCTTTAGTATTCTTGGTGTGTTCCTTGGGTAGGAAAAAGACGCAGTACAAAGTGCGATATCATGATTCGGACCAGACGTCCGTAATGCAAGCGAGGTATTTTTGTCGCGACCTTTCTACAGGAGCCACTGTAACACAATCTGCCACCCTGTCGTTACATTACGATAAACGCAAGAGAGATTTCTCTCGCGAGGTCAGCGCCTTAGAAATACCACAAGGTAAGACCCGTTCTTTCAGACGAGAGAAAGCTTTGGCCTTGACAAAAAAAATCGCCCTTGCGACAGAAACTTTGCGACATCACCTGTCGCTTGTGTGCGTGCGCGCGCGCATGTGCGTGCGTGTCTCTGTGTGTGTGGGTGTGTGTGTGTGTGTGTGTTCAAAAGTGTTGAGCTCTTAAAGAATCAGTCAACTTTATCATTCCCGAACGACCCGTCTGAGACATGACGCCATGAAAAATGACACTTCGACCTCAGCCATAAAACAGGTAAATGGCTTGCAGCGCTGTGAGCTGAAGCTGACCTTTGGCCTTACTATTTATGAACTTGTACGGTTTACGTGCCGAAACCGCGATTGTATAGTGGTTTCGTCACGCACCTCCTAAAGGGGGGAGGGGGGGGGCGCAGGAATAATTTTGATCATCATGGGTTCTTTAAAATGCCTATAAAACCTATAATTTTAAATTTTATACGTTTCAATTACTATTTCCTTCAAGTTTTCTCGTCATCGTGCATAGCAGGTCTTAATTCAGTTTATAACTACAGGATATACTGTATGCACATTTGCTGTAATTTTCACTATTTTATTGGCGTAAATAAGCTTTTTCACTTTGTGTAGAAGTTAAGGCTAATCCAGTGGAGTGCGCTAAAAGAATTTGCCATGAACACCATCTAACAAGTCCAAGACAGCATGCAGAATTCCTGAATGACAGGAATCACCATTATTTCAGAGGAGAAGAAAAGGGTGAAGAAAAAGCACTCACTACGACCCCAATAACAGTTCTAGACAGCAGCGTTCTCGTGTCTTGTATGCTGTCTGCCCAGGAAAACTAGCTGCACAAATAAAGAGCAATGCCGCTCAGATCAGCTTCTTAAAAACATAATCAATAAAGAAAACGTTGTTGCCTTTCCAACGACGACAAGTGGTGTTACGCAACTTAGGAAAGTTATCAACTCATTTGTTGCTCCTTCAGAACTTCGAAAGTCTGCCTCATCTTCCTGCTAAATTTACAGCGCACGCGTAAGCGTATGTCCTGTGATCAGCAAGAAGCGTATGACAGCAACCGGAACACCTCTTGTTTTCTGCGCCATAATCCTGCTAATTAGGCTGTCATGGTGAGGCTGCTTGTTACGTGGTTGCCCCTGCTTTCGTTAGATGAACGAACGCTAATTACAGAGTCGAATCCTCTCGCATTATTAATCCTTCTTTTTTCTGCGCTAGAAAGGGCACTCCCTTATTAGTTTCGTGGTATAGGAGCCTTTAACAATAACTGATCGAAACCGCAAAGCAGAGCTCTCATTATGAAATTAACAAAGGTCACCGCTCACGGCTAGCAAATGGTCATCCCCCTCCCCTCTCGCAGTAACGCCATCGTAAATATCCTTCTCAGTCTTTTGTCACTGTAACGTTGCTTGGACAATGTCAGCATCATTTTAAACGCTATTTCAACAGAAATTGTAAAGAAGTACTGGACAGCGAACTTGATCAAGCTTCTCTAAATTACTCCGCCTCGTGAAATGGCTACAATTGGTGCGACGGCGCTGGTTGACGATCATCCAGATATATTCCGTGACTCCAGTGTTTCGCTAGACAAAAAAAAAGTAATATAACTTTTTTTACTTAGTTATCACTGAATGGAACCAAAGCTTATAACCAATACCGCAATGGGCTTCCATTTCTCCGTTGTCTTTCAATTATTGTATTCTTTTTAAGAAATTGTGATGAACATCGCTTATGCTGCGCTTTGATATAAGGCAGGCAGCGTTACTGTAAATACTTTACTACTCAAAACACGAAGCGATAGAAACTTAACAAGCGGGGAAAGGCGGACTATCTTGAAAAATACAAAAAACAAGTTTGAAGAGAGGACGTAGCAGAAAATAAAGGTTGCGACGCACTGCTGTGTCATCATTTTTTCCTTCTCCGTCCCGTCTTAAGTGCTATGTGTCGGCTTTCACCAAGACGTACAACAATAATGGACAAGAGGAACCTAAGTGCAGTAGTATATAAGACCTGCATTATTGCAGTTTCTAAATTATATCCGGTTCAACACACAAGTGCTCCCAGAGTGACCCTGGATCTTAGTAATACTATCTATGCAATGATATGAACAGAGAGATTGCTTTCGAGACAATACTTTGTTTGGCAGATGTAAAACAAAGTTTAGCTTTTGATTATGCTAACCTCAAACGGGCACGACGTTAAGTTAAAGAAATTGCTGCAATCCACTGAAAAGGAATTGTCAAGAAATGTGGTATTTAGGTCGTTCTGCCAATAGAATATAGAGATTTATGTTAAGGATGGCGGCATTATTTGATAATGTGACAAGAAAAAAAAAGCAGTGAGGACACAGTAACTCGCGAAACGAAAATTAAAGGTTTCCTGCGAACTTGTTCCCACCTGCAAAATAGGGCAGCTGTGCAAAAGAGGGAAGGAAAGATTCCGGAAACCAAAGGGCGCGTGTTTGTCATGTGTTGCACCTGGGCACAATTCGCCCGAATTTGTTTCTTTGCATCACAGATACAAACGGAATGTGTTCACCTATATTCTCTAGCTGCCGCTTTTCCGCAATAACACTCTTTGTGAGGAGGTGCACACTTTACAGAAGAAGCGCGCAGGCGTCGAATTCAAGGGCACCGTGAGGTAAAAATATTCTTTTAGAGCGCAACTCTTAGGCGCCCGTTCCTGCGTAACGGATAGAACGAACGAGGATGAAAGAGAGCGAAAGAGAGCGAAAGAGAGTTTTTCACCATGAGAGCCAGCAACTGCTGTGTTAGTGTCTGCAGTGCCTCGTGCCTGCTTGCGCTTCTTGTGACAGCGCAACGTGTGCTCTCGCGCACTGGCACGAGAAAGTGGTTTGACATTCGAAACTTGGATGAAGAGGACGTGCGTTGGTTGAAGGGACACGGACTCTCCAGTGCTCCAGCGGACTCTTTCAGGGCCCTTTATAGTCCGGCGCAGCATTCGCGCCAGCCAGCAGCGGCGGCGGAAGTTCGCGACGCCAAGTTTACCACGTTACGTTGACGCGAAAACCGAGCATTCTATACTCCCACTAGCGCCGAGCCGCTTCACCTTGACGCATGCGCATTTTCTCAACTTATCGCAAAATAAAAACACTTAAACTGCTGCGCTCAGAATTCGCATTAGGCAGTGCCGTAATCGTCCGCGAATTTTTTTCTTGTTTTTGTTGCTACTATATCGTTCTTCCTGGTGTAAAATTTATGCCACGGACGACACAAACACAGGCCATAACCCACAGCGTTTTCTGAACATCCCGACCAAATGTCCTTATTGTTCTTATTTCTCGAAAACAAATAGCATTACTTGCCCTGACGCAATTTCTCTACATCCCCGGTTGATATGAGTCGATAGACACGCCAAGGAGGACAGTGTTTTTTTTTACTAGCCCGCAGATTGAGAGTGCTTCATTATGAAGGAGGAGGGAAGATGGGCACGGGAAGCCCGTTGATAGAACGTTGTATGCAGACGAGATAGGTACTACCACGCATATTTTTTGTACGAGAATTAGTCTGTTCTCTTCGGGAGCTACGAACAGTCAGAGCCATAAGAATGGATGGGCTGCCGCATCCTATCCCCTCTGAAGCGGAAAAATCTCAGGCTTTTCTGAAATAAATGCTTTAATTTTTGTTGAGCATATTAATGCGCTGTTTAGTGTCTGCACATCATTTTGACATAATTAGTTTCCACGGTTTTGTGACATCACCGGACAAACAGGTGGTGCTGGCCTGGCCCGAAAAGGCCAATAACGAAAGGCAAATAGTGAGAGTGCACAGAAAATAAAATTTCTTATTGTTTTTTTCTTCGAGTAAATTGCGCAAAACCTGTCTGTACATATGATTCCGAGATGGAGTGTTTTCGCGGTTTTTGGTTACATCACGTGACAGATAAGCGGAGTTCGCGTGTCCCGACTTATATTCGGCTAACGGAGGAGTGCACACTGCCAACTTAGAAAAGAAAAGAAGGGGATGGTTATGAGCTACGCTGACCCAACTTCTATCAATTATACGTGTAGCTACAAAAAAAGATGAAACGAACGAAAGAAAAGGCAGCTAATGCACGAACGTATAACTTATGTCAGTAAAGTCTGTTTAACTTTGGGGATTGAGAAACGCAAATTTCATTGATTAAGTACCAGCTACCTCTGCAATGATGATCGTCTGCTGCTATTGACGGCTGTCGACGCTGGTGGAATTAGTAGAGGGCGGGGGTAGGGTTAGCGAATTATGTTGGTGAATAAAGCAGGAATTTTACCGCGCTTGTGGGGAGCACCGTCTCATTGTCTGCAGGGTAACGAACCAGAGCTCGCGAGAGGTTGTTAGGAACCGAAATGGAGACACTATCTTCTGTTGCCCGTAAGTAAGCTTAGCAAAAGACCACAGGAAAGGAAGTAGGGAAAAATTGGGGGACGCTTAAGCTTCGCCTTTAAGAGTTGAACGCGATAGCGATATCCTGCCCCTAGTGCGCACTTCGAACACTGCGAGTGTTTAACAAAATGCGCGCACTAAGGTGTGTGCCTTATGTAATGGGTAGCACGCTTTAAACCAGGAGCAATTATGCGCGAGAAACTTTTTCGAAGTTGCTATGCACCCACTATATACGTGGTCCTAAGGGAATAAGCGCAGTAATATGTGTGCCTTTTGTAATGGGTCGCTGTCTTCAAACCACCAAGTCGTTATCACATAGGCATGGTGTGACGCCCGATGGCAATGTACGCTTGTACCACGCAATATTGCTGCGATATTACATCTCGTACTGTGACACCTGTATGCAGGACGCGTATTTTTGGGATGCATGAAAGTTACTTTCACTTCAGCTCCAAGCAGAGGCGTGGCTGTGTGGTAGAACACCTGCTTGCCACGCAGACGGCCTGTGTTCGATTCTCGCTCGGACCCACCATTTTTATTGTTTATTTTATTTGCAGCTTTTTCGATTTTTCGGTCACGGACAAGATGATAATTTTTCGCTTACAGCCAACGGCGCCGACGGCGGTATTTTGCGATACGAGGTCTTTAACGCTATCGCGTTAATAACTCAATAGAAAGAGGACAATAAGTTGGCGTGTTTGAACCAAGGCACGGTTGTTGTTTGCACGTATTAGTTCACTTTCTTGCCCTTCGAGAGCTCCGGTTAAGGGTTGGGCAAGGCATAGGATTGACAAGGAAGCGGATATAGTGGTATTGGGGAGGCTCATTACTTATTCTGCAACGAGGGAAACTGGCATCCGCATGACGCCCACTTGGAACAACCAAGTGACGCAAGAAGCAGTAAGCAATTAAGGCTTCAAGGAATGAAGGCTCCTCTTTATAGTTTTCGTTCAATGAGGATGTTGGTTGTCTCTCTCTGTGCTTTCATGACAAATGCGTCCCACAACCGTCAAGCCAGGTTGGTTGGTTGGTTCATTCTTAAACCTCCTATCCCTCCGACCATCGGCCTTTCGCCTCGATGACACGTTGGGACTAAGTCAGGCGCGTGTTATCAGTCGCAACGCGTCATCTTTTGAAATGCAGGTGCCGAAAGCGCCCTGAGGGAGCGTGCATCGTCAGTTAAACGAGCGCACTTTTCATCGTTGTCACTCGTCCACAGCAGGTCTGCATGCCTATAAGGCCGCGCATGCTCCTAGACACACCACATCACAGCCCGCAACTGCCGCAAGGTGTCGCCCCGCAGAGCGGGCCCGGCTTCTCGCGCGCTATACACAGACGTGGACGCGGCTATACAAAGCCGCGCATTCATCGAATTTTGGCGTGCACTTAGGCCCTCGAGAATGCCCAGAAAGCGTACCTCAATCTCAGAAACGGACTTCAGAAGTAACTGTGGTGTCAGTCAATGCAAAGTTTGGCTTGAAATGGCACTCTTCGTGATCTTCTCCTTCCCCTTTGTCGGGTAGCGAGCCGGGCGCGTGTACGATTGATCTCCCTGCTTTCCCTTTTCATCACCTCCTTCTTTCATGCTTTCTCGCGCGCTCGCACTCACGCACGCACGCACGCACGCACGCACGCCCCCCTCCCCCCCACACACACACCTTACTGATCAATATACCCTGGAGGAAGTGTGCTGCCTGATTACATCGCAGGGGGCCATCATAACCAAAGTTGGCCAACTATAAAGATGCTGCAACTTTTTAATTAAGAGAGGTGGCGTTCGCGCACACATGGGCGCGTTGAGTTGTGAGACGTTTTGCTTTTTAAACCGAAGTGGCAGCCTACTCTAATAATATGCACGATCGAAGATCTTTCAGGATATTCTGATGAGGTGGTTTCCTCGGGACAAAGCGTGCCTGCGTTATCTGCAGCCTTCAGCGTGCGGGCAAGTGTTCATTGGACTACTCGTAGGTAAGGGCTGAACCAATTAGTAGTTTACGCAGCAGCGGTCGACGATGATCAATTCTGTCGTGCAGCCTTTCGTCCGTTCTAGATCGCCAAATTGGTTAAGGCCACAGAGAGTGGTCGATAACGGCAGCCTGATACTTGGCCCCACTTTCGATTGTTAGCATATCTATTGATTCGCGATGAACGTTTTTTGTACTGCCGTCATTGTACTCCGTTAATCTGATTTCTTTTGGGCAAGTTGGGACATACCAAATAAATAAATAAATAAATAAATAAATAAATAAATAAATAAATAAATAAATAAATAAATAAATAAATAAATAAATAAATAAGTGCATGAGTGTTCGAATATATGAATGAATGAATGAATGAATGAATGAGCCATAAACTGCTTCAGGATAACTCAGTCGTCCAAATAGAAGGTGTGGTGACAAGAAAAGCGAGACCCTATGAAGAATAAAAACACGACAAACACAGCACGCTGCAAAGAATTCCGAATAGCATTCGAGCCTGACAACGGCCAAGTTCTTTCTCATATTCCTTCCTAAATTATTGCACTGTTCGTCATCATTTAGTATGATTTACGAAAAGGCCCGATCGGCTCCGGTAGTGAACGCCCATGATTTCACTTTACCTCAGTGCTTTGCTTGTTGCGAAGCCTCACTGAAATTCTGTGTCCCGTCGGGAGTGAGGTTTATGACGGGATATACGTTCCCGATCACGGCCCTTAATACCTGCGATCAAAATTGTGTCCACGCGGTGGGTGTTTCACAAATCATTTATCGCAGACCAAGACACATGAAAGAAACGAGAGGCAGCAAAGTTAGGAATATGTTTGTGTGGTCTGCTAGTCTTTACTGGGGGGAAGGAAAGGGAAGAACCTTTGTGTAAAGCCGCTATATTGTTAACTCGAATGAATGAATGAATAAACTTTATCAAAAGTCCGGCAGTTTCCTTCGGACGAGGCGGAGGGAAAAGGGGATTAACCCCTGTCCCGTCCCACCCTCCGTCGATGATGACGGCATCAGGTGACGGCTCGAAGTCCTTAGACCCGGGCGGCATCCTCGGCTTGCCGGACGGCCCAAAGTTGGTCGGTCAGCTTCTCGCTGGTGAGTGCCGAACTCGATAAGTGTTTTTTCCTATCGCTTCTATCGCTTGTCCCTCTGAGCTCCTCCTTTTTTTATTTTTTCTCGCATACTTTATTTTTTTTGCCATACTTAATGTGGTATGTACAAAATCACACGAACCACAGCCAAACGACGAGCTTGCTACCACGTGTCGTTGGAAAGCTGCAGAGTGATAACTACATTGGTATAAATATTCCACTTTTTCTTGCTATCAATGAGAACTGAAAAAACTGAGAAGTTTAGAGCAACGATGCAAAACAAGATTACCTCGGTTTCAAGAAACTATTGAGCCTACAGCTGTTTTTCAGATTCTCCCTAATAATGTTGCGTGACTCAAGCTAACAACGAGCCGGTCATAAGAAGTGTATCTGTCTTAACAGGCTCTGCGCGGTAGCAAAAAGCTATTTCCTTGAAGATTACTCGTTGTCACGACAGTATGAGCTGGAAAAAGGCGGTTGAAATGCAAATACGGGCAAATGGCGAAAAAAAAGAAGGAACGACAATCGCGCCAAACTCGAAAGCGTGGAGAAGTCACAGTGGTCTTCTATCTGAAGTGAAGCGTAGTTTGACTATTTGCTGAGTCATAAAATAGAAGTCAAGTCATTAAAATGCGACAAACTGCGGCGTTTGTATACATATCGAACGTTGCAACGAAACGTCCTTTGTATCGTCATTTCTTGTTTTATAATCGCACGCGTGCGCCGGAGCATCATTACGCCTCGTGATATTCTCGAGGCGACTCTCACTTTTTTTTTTGTGGAACATATTCTCAACTAATGGAGCCGCAAAGATGAGGTTTAGAATGCGCATGAACAGCTGCAAGAGGAGCTTCGTAAGCAAAACAGGAAATTGGCAGCGGCTTTAATGGCGTACCAAACAGACCTCGTTTTTCAGACTCTCTTTCTTTACATAGCGTTCTCGCTGTCGGTACGTGCCCCGAATAATATAACGACCAAGGGAAATGTGATTATGGCCCGAATATCATTTGTTTAGCTGTGAATGGTGAAGAGCGTTTTTGGCTTTTTAGTTCGGGACGTTTCCAATAACGTACACAACTAGAACTGCAGCTCTCGGCAGAAAAGAGTGCAAATCATTAGGCGTACAAGGGAGTAAAGAAAGTGCAGTGCTAGTCAGCATTTGCGTAGTTCCGTTATGGTTATAGTTAAGCGTGTCTTATATTTGTTTTCAGCGTAAACATAGCAACCTTTCGTAAGTATAACTTCTTGACTATTGTTTATAGCTGAGAACATTATCTTTTGAAGAACAGAGACCAAAACTGTTACCGCGGATTTACATGTAGTAAAGCGATGCAAATGATGGCGTCAGAACGTACACAGAGTGGTAGAAAGTGCTGAAGACGAAGGACAATGTTTGCGCGTGCGCACTTTTATGACGAGTGTGTTGAAGAGCCCGAAACGGGCAAGATCAAATTTTATCGCTGTTGGTGTCAGATAAAACGTGATGTTCAACGTAAACCATGGAAAAAGACAAAGTATTTGTTCGAACTAGTCGGTCAAGGAAGAGGGGAGGAGGAAAAGGATAAAATAAAGGCAGGGAGGTTAACCAGGCTTGAGCTCCGTAGGCTTTCATGCAACATCATTAGCCTGTACTCTCTCTGTTCCATGCATACCGGTACCGATGTATTCGTGGGGGAAGGGGGCACCGTCAAGCCGCGATTGAGCGGGTTTTTTAGCTTCTCCACAGCCATGTATTACGCGATACGCCTCACGCGATACGCTAAAACTGCCGCCCTCCCTGCGGCTACAGCGCACGATGTGGCCTCCTTCTTGCTCCACCCATTCATGCTGCGTCATGGTCCACCCCAGGAGCTGCTCAGTGATCGAGGCCGTGTCTTCTTGCCGGAAGTCGTCGAAGCCATGCTCAAAGAGTGCAACGTTGTTCACCGCAAAACTACTGCTTACCACCCACAGACGAATGGCCTCACCGAACGCTTTAACAGCATGCTCGGCGACATGCTCTCGATGTACGTCGCCGCCGACCACACAAATTGGGATGCCATTCCGCCCTTCGTCACGTATGCCTACAATAGCGCCCCTCAGAGCACTACTGTTTTCTCACCCTTTTAAAGACGATAGTCTTTCTTGGGGAACTTAAACGCAGAAATTTTGGTCTGTCCTTCTGTCTGTCTTTCTGTCTGTCTTTCTGTTTGTCGGCACGTCCCTCGATTCAGCCACTCGGCCAAAGTTGAACCACTTGCCCAAGGGCCAGCCATCGTGAACGGCTGACTAGGTTCATACTTGTGTACATTGTTGATCAAAAAGCAAACATTACGCATATCTGAGGCGCAACATCACTAGGTAAGTATTAGGTGGTGTGTTCCTTTAATAGAAAATACATAGATACGTAATTCTAGGGACCCTAGTTTCTTAAGCTGCGCTGAAAATGCGACTGCGCCGAAACTTGGCTTCCTTCGTGCCCTCTGCACGAGCTCATTGTTGTGTTTCGGTTTCGGTTAAGTATTGCACTGTACGAGTGCCATGGGGCGCCGCTCTGGCATTCCTGCTTTACCCAGGCGACGTGAATATAAAAGAGTGTGTGGAGAGTACTCGTTGAGTGCGGACGTTTCTTCTGCTTCGGCACTTCGCGCCAAACCGCGTGTTCGGGCTGGCTGGCGTCCCCGCCGGTCGCGCTGGTCACCGCCGGTCTTCGCCTGCTGCTGCGCCGGGACTACCAGCCCGCAACACAGCATTCACGTTTCCCGACGTATTGCCAGATGGCGTTCATATCTCACGCAGCGCCTCTTCTATCGTCTTTAGACGATATTTGCAGCGAAGCACGCAGATACGCGGCCAATGTTTTCTTATTGCACGGCAGGCACCCGTCGCACACCATCGACACAATCCTTCCCTACAAGCCGGATCGCTCTGAATGTGCGCCTATTTCTTCCACAGCCAGACTTGCTCAGGAGTGTCGTGAGCGCTCCAAGACCTTCACTACGCATAACCAAGAGCGGCAGAAGAGCATTCGCGGTGACACCACCACTTCTGTGCCCACGTTCCTCCCTGGAGCGCTCGTTTGGCTCTCTGTCCCTGCCACTGCAACTGGCCTCTCTTCCAAACTACACTGTAAGAAAGAAAGGTGTCCTTTGACTCTCTTTTTATACATGTAAGAGTCACATGTGTAGCACTACCTATATAGAGGCAAGTTGACGCTCTTTAGGAGAGTCGTGCATTGACTCTCTTTTGGAAAGTCGTGCGTTCGACGACTCTCCTAGAGAGGGGTCAACGTGCCTCTCTAAAGGGTGTGCTACACATGTGACTCTCACATGTGTAAAAAGAGAGTCACAGTTCTTAGAGTGTACTGCCCAAATACGAAAGCCCCTACCGTGTCGTCGAACGCACATCCCCGGTCAACTACCTGATCGAACCCATAGAACCATCTTCGGACATGCGCCGTCGAGGGCGCGACATTGTCAACGTGGAGCGCCTGAAGCCCTACCACGACCCCCTCATAGTGACAAGTTGTTAGGTCGCCAGGCGGCTCCCTTTTTGTACCAGGGGTAATTGTAGCGAAGCGTTCGAACTTGGTAATGGGTCGTCCTCTCGAGCACCTTCTAGTGGGTCGCCCTCTTCGGCTCTTTTCGAAGAGAACGCAGCTCGCGCTGAAAGTCGGCACCACCTTGACTGTCGCTGTATCGTCGAATATCGTCGCCGCTAATAAACCTCTTTATAGTGTATGCATGTATGGAATAAAGATTCAGACTCAGACTGAGGCTACCCTGCACCGGGGAAGGGGAAGAAAAGTCAGAGAGGTCGAGAGAAATCTGCTCAATCAAGATGCTAGGCGGGAAATAGCTCCAAGATAATTAGATTACATTTAATTCATGTCATAAAACTTTTGGCGGTGTGAAAGGCACATAAAAATTATGTAAATTTCAACAAATCATTATCATCATCATCTGTTCCATCATCGTGGAAAATTGCACAAGTCCTTCCACTCCACAAATCAGGTAGTAAACAATCTGTAATAAATTACAGGCCTATATCTTTGACCTCTCACTCATGCAAAATACTGGAACATATTGTCTTCAAACGCATCACCAATTTCCTCGAAACTAACAATATTCTGTCCAATGCAAAACATTTTCAGTACCATCACTCAGCTGACAGAATTCACTCATGACATATCTATAGCTCTTGACTTAGGCGTTCAAGTCGACGCATTATTCATAGACTTTTCTGAAGCCTTTGATACTGTCATCCATTCAAAACTCCTATATAAACACAATATTTTACTGAAAAATCATTTGCTTGTTGACTGGATTACTAGATTCCTTTCAAGTCGTAGCCAATACGTATCATTTAACACTTTCCATTCATCTAAAGCACGTGTATCTTCCGGAGTGCCCCAGGGGTCCGTGCTAGGGCCATTGCTTTTTCTGTCATATATAAATGCAGTAGAATGGAAAGTTGGGCTACTTGGAATGCATGCATGATTGATGCAGCGCCAAAGACGGAGACGTAAAAAAACACAGAGGGCACAGGACGGGCGCTGTCCGTTAGGTCATGTAAATGACCTACCCGACAGAGTTTCCACTAAAATTCGCCTTTACGTTGACGACTGCGTTTTATATCGCGTAATAAATTCACCTGATGATCATCATACACTCCATACATTGTTCTTAAACTTTTGCAGGTGGTGCCAAAATTGGCAGATGAGCAACAATTTCCAAAAGACAGCTGCTATGTGTTTCAGTAGACAGAAAACCCCATTTATGTTTAATTATTATTTTAATAACTATGTAGTGCAGCGGGTCTCACAATATAAGTACCTTGGCCTCCTTTTCACTACTAACTTATCTTGGTCTAGTCACATCGATATAACATGCAACAAGGCTTTAAAAAAACTTAGATACCTTAACAGCTCACTACTTTTAGCCCCAAGGAAAACAAAACTGCTAACATACAAAACCCTCGTACAACCGATCTTTGAGTATGGCGCCACTGTATGGTACCCTTATAAAATCACTGACATAAAACCCGTTGAATCTATCCAGAGAAAAAGCTATTCGCTTCATTTACGGACGCTATGATCGTAATTTCTCGCCATCATGCCATCTAGCGCAACTCGGTCTATCATCACTTTCTAAAAGACGCGACATCGAATCTCTGAAACTTTTTCCCTCTTTATTTAATTCATCACAATATTCACCACACAACAACTAATAACACCTGCCAAACCATCATCCACCAGAAACAGCCATGCACTTAGTGTATCTGTGTTTCATCCTCGCACTTACTTCTTCAAGTACACCTTTCTTCCTCGAGGTATTGAAATGTGGAACCTCATACCAGGTCACATTCGGTCTTTTCAGAAAGATGAATTTTTGAAGGCATTAAAAGACGGTGTGCCGTAAACTCTGCTACATTTCATTGTTTCTATAACTCTGTTTATAAAATTTTTGTATTTCAATGACCTGCCAATTAACTTGTGTATTCACCTGTTTTTGTTTGTGTACCTTTTCATTATTTCTTGCTGTGTACCCACTGTTGCGATAGCCCCATAACCGGGCTGCAGTATTTGAAATTTAAAAAAAATGAGGCAAAGCAGAAACAAAGCGAGAAAAGCAGAAAGTATGGCGGCAGCTCTCATCAAAGGCAGTTGAACTTGAAAGGCGTGACAGCAGAGAGAGCCGAAAGAGGCAACTGCGCTGGTTGATTGCTCAAGCAAACACGGAGGAAGTACGTTGTTCCACATGACGCGTATGCAGTTCACGTTTGCCAAATCGCAAGTTTGCCAACACGTGAGGAACAAACCGAAATTGGGCGAGTTGGTCAACAAAAGTTTACCTTCGGTAAGCTTCACGAAAGCTCGCCGGGAACCTACTCTCAGAGGAGCTGCAAGAGGTAGCGTGTTGTCGGGTAAGCAGATGACTGTTCTACTAATGAACTTCTTTCTTCTTCTCACTGCCTTTCAAGCGGGCTTTGATTGTTCAATCACGTGCCAATACCTACGTGAACAAGTGTCTGTTGGACAAGTTCTTTTGCCTTCGATTCATTCAAAGCTCTTGTCACTCGTGGCCGAGCAATCCTAAATGCTTGAAGGCTTAGGGCCAAACAACGAAACGTTCCTTTCCTCAGTAAGGAAGCCTTTATTTTGGTGAGGCCGCCTTATGTCACTCTGAAAGCTTCCTCACTGAGGAGCCCTCGGTGAAGGCTTCCTTGGCGCTTCCTCAGCTTAAGGTTGCTTTGGGGCTACCTTCGTGCGCCCTTACATCCGCTCCTGGCCCTGAACGAGCGCTTCACCTCACAGCTAGCCCACGTGATGAGCTAGCCCACGTGATGCTTGTTTCCGAGGCAACCCTTCCACCCCACCTCTGCGGGGAGGCGCGAGCGTGCGTGCACAGTGAAGCGCGTTTAGACTGACAGCGTTTAAAGAGGTGGGCGTTTCAGTGTTGCTAGAATGCACGACGTTTTGCGCTCGACTACGGTGGCTTTTCACATTTAGTAATCGCAGTTGGAAGAAAGCGTACACGCGTCTCTATATTAACACTTCAGTTTGGAAGTGATGTGGCGACCCAACTTTTTTTTTTTACAGAATAAACGCTTGTGAGCAAAGCTTATATTCCTTAATCTCGAACGCAGGAGCGCGTCAACCATTCCTCCCGCGAGGACGGTTGAAGGGAGCTTTCAGAGTACGCTTGCTTGCTCCGTCGGTACTTGGCTGTAAGGATGCCTCACGTAAGGTGAGGACGCGGTCGAAGGAAAGGAACGTTTCCTTGTTTGGCCCATAGTGGCTTGGAAAACTTTTTTTTGTAGGGTGCACTTATTTATTTCTCTTGTTTTTTTTTCTTCGCAATGTTCATTAATTATGCTTAAGGGCCTTGCACACAGAGTGAACCTGTTTTCAGCGACGAGCCCTTTGAACACCTCAAGGGCCCAAGAACACACACACACACGCACGCACGCACACGCACACACACACACACACACTCACGCACGCACGCACACACACACGCGCACGCACGCACGCGCGCAGAGGCACAAGCACGTACACTCACAATACACAAATACACACAAGCACGCACGGACACACACACGCACTCCTGTTCACAGGTGCATGTGTGGTTACGTTGCTGGAGTGCAATGGCAATAGCTAAACCTACCAACGCGATTTCGCAAATCATCGAAAGTGGTGCAATCAATTTCCTAACCTGCCTAGACTTTCAGCAAAAAAGAAAGCCTAAAAATCTGAATACGGGCAGTTTTTAAAGTACATCTCATAAAAATAAACTGCTGATATAAGAGAACCATAAATTTTGGGGTATATGCTAATATGAACAATTCCTCAGGGGAAAACACCCGCCACTGACTTTAAAATAAACCTACATAAAGCAAAAGCAAGAACGTGCAAGTCTTGCAAATATTCAATTGAAAATGCAAACTGCGATCGAGCCCTATTCGAATTTGCATGTCAGTGGCGCGCCCCACAATATCAATACCAGAAAAAGCTGCGAACACGTACTCCCGGCAGGTCCATGCATTAAACATGCGAGTCCTTTTATATTAGCATCTTTTGTGAATTAGCCAGAGTCCTCTGTACGTTTCGAGAGATCATCCTTTTTAAGCGCTTGAGTTACTGTAATATATTCCGGAATAGTCCCCTCCTGAATACCATGCAATCAAAAATCAAACATAATAATAAACTACGGTTTGAGTATGTGTTCATTAAAACAATTATTTTATCCGGAAGTTCGTCCGCTACCCTTATTCGCAAACATCGCAGTTCAAGTGCAAAGAACACACACACACGCGCGCACACCACACACACACACACACACACCACACACCCACACCACACACCACACACACACACACGCACACACGCACACACACACACACACACACACACACACACACACACACACACACACACACACACACACACACACACACACAGGGTGATTCGAACATTTGATGCAGAGTTCGGTTCACAGCAATGCCAGATAAATTTAGTGATCCCTTGAAGAGAACGGTGTTGAAAATGGTAGCGAAGGTAAGCGATTAATTGAACTAATGAAATCAGCGACGCAAAAATCAGCGACGCAAAAAAATCAAAATGTCCTTATGTGGAACAAGTGTACGCGCTCCATGTTTATGTAGTGACCACAGAACGCCAGTGGCTAATGCTGAAATGCCCAAGAAAAAGTATTTTCTCGTAATGAATTTCCCTTTGACAGTTCTTGAACAAGGCCATCATCACCGTGATCAATGAGCACCAGCAGCTGGACAGGATTTGTTATCGAATCCGTTTGTGATCGCGGCGACGAGTGGCATAAGCGTAGTGTAGTATGAGGTATAGTACAGCTGTTGGAAATTGTAGATGGCGCGGTCATTTCTTCGACAAATTGTCTGTCCACAGAGATATCTGAACTGAAGTCACGCGTTGGTGAGGTATAGGCCGTCGAGGCTGGTAGCATTGTATAATGCTACGTGACCAGCATCAGTGGATGGTGTTTATCGGATTCGTAGACTACCTGGGCGTATGTGGCCCAGGTAGTATAGTCTACAATGCGGATGTCAATCAAGCTGACGTCATCCATCTATCTATCTATCTAGCCGCCTTCGCCTGCGCGCTGTCGTGATCGTCTCCTTAACGTGGTACAAAGCGAAATTAGCAAAGGAAAATATGAATGTATGACGAACACCATTAACAGGATATGCCATGAATAACGTGACATGATTATCGCGTATCGCGGCGTGGTATCTGCCGGAATTTTCAATGTGTATGTTCACTGTTACTGTGTTGACTGAGGCTGTGCATCACCTGTGGTGCATACCCGCATAACATGAACTGTGGTGCGCCGGTATGTGTCACACGTGAATGAGGGAAAGGGATTTATGACGTACACGACAGGCATTTTGCGTTATTCATGTCATGACCAGTGAATCCTGTTCGTCATACACTGATCTCCTACAATGCCAATGTGGTGTAATATTACAAGTTACGCCGACGACCAGGAGAGCACCCAGACGTAGATAGATAGATAGATAGATAGATAGATAGATAGATAGATAGATAGATAGATAGATAGATAGATAGATAGATAGATAGATAGATAGATAGATAGATAGATAGATAGATAGATAGATAGATAGATAGATAGATAGATAGATAGATAGATAGATAGATAGATAGATAGATAGATAGATAGATAGATAGATAGATAGATAGATAGATAGAAACGGCCAAAGTGCCTTAGGTTCGCTAAGAAATGCTCCGCATTTAAAAAAAGATTGGCTCAGCTTGCACTAGTGGCGCAAGGCTGGTGTTCGGACTCCAGAGGAAGGAGATGCCCTCCCAAGCCCGTGCATCTGCGCCGCTACATAGTTTTAGCGGGAACATGTCACGTGACTAGTGCTACGTGATTTTGGCGGGAAAGTGTCACGTGACTAGTGTTACGTGAACTTGGTGTCAGCATGTCACGTGACTAGAGTTAAGTGATTTTGGTGGGAACATGTCCCGGGATTTTACGTCACGTTCCCCTCCTCTTCCGTTTTCCTCCTTTGTCGATCTCTCTCTCTATTTTTCGCTTCCTCTTTCGTTTCCTTCCTGCGCGCTTGCGGCAGGAAGGCCACCATGTGCTGTAGCGTTCCGGTACAGCGAAATGTAAGCCGCTTTTAATTCGAAGCAGCCGCAGCCAGGCTGACACGTCGCTGGGTGAGTGAAATACGAAAGGGTGTGCCAGTTCCTGTCTTCTGCTTTTATTTTGAACTCGGAAGTTCAATAACTACTGTTTCTGTGCGTCTCTCTAGAAAATTCTTTTATTTGCATTCATCTCAGGACGATATAAGGAACGCGTTGCAGCGCAAAACAACGTGGGTGAAATTTGGGTGCAGGGCCCCTTTAACGAGGTTACAATATTAAACGGACAACAATATCGGGGCTCATCAGCGCAGTTTGGAATCGAGTTTCGACCTCATTGTGCAATAACCAGGACGTAGAGAAATGGAAATGCAGCGTGGGTGGAATAAGTCAGCGAGAGATGTAGAGATAATCAGGGGATTAGAGTCGTATCGGAATACATTGCGCACCGAATTTTGAGGCTCTTGTATTAGACTCTCTCGGCTTCAGTCATTTTCGGCGCTAAGAATGACACTGTGACAGTATGAGCTCATATATTAGATCAGGGCGCGTGCACTATGAATGCAACCCATCTAGCTCAGAAAATTGCTCCGATAGAAGTATCGCAAGGAACAGTCAGAAAGTGTGCAACATGGCATTGAACTGTTGGCTGACAATACTTCACAATGTGAAGCATTTAGAGCGGCCATTTTCTGGGAAATAGAAGATGCCACAAGTTATATAAAAGGCAAATAAAAAAGACACCTCAAATACAGAGAAAAAACAAAAAGCAATGCATGACTGCGGCAGAAGAGTTGGCGTAGCTAATCAGAGATTACTACGCGTTTTGTTAGAACAATTTCTATAATTTTTTTAGCGGATAAAGAAACACACTCAGAAACGTTTCATGATGAAAAACACTGAACTGTCACTATGAGAGAACTATTAGGTACGTTTAGGGTCATCTTATTTACTATGCAAGGTCAAGCATATGATTGTACGAAAGAATGCAAACTTGTTTTAATTGTGAAACTGTGTTACGTTCAGTTAACGGATTTGTTTTCTTTTTTCACAATTTCACCTTCAAAATTTGTGTTTTACATGGGCTTGTGTTTATGCCTTCTTACCTCCATGCTGGTGCCTGCGCAAATAGAATAACCTTCGTAGGGCATAAAATATCGTTATAGAAGTACTTTTCAGTCTTCCAACATTTTCTGCCTTCAACATTGCCTTAAATCGGCGCACTTGTACACGCTGATGAGAGATATGTGTCAACAAAAAAGAAGAAAACGCAGCGAAATATCTTACTCTATAAGCTTGGGTTACTTAAGAACACATATAAAGGGCCATCTCAAACACTGGAAACAGCGTTGTAGCCAGGCCAAGAGGGGAAAAAAAGCAGGAAAAGACAGCTCATATAGTTCTCCTTCTTTCTAGAGTGTAGCATTTCCACCTGTTCCTACATTAGCTAAACATGTCTAACATTTCGGTAAATAAGACAGGATCGGCGCATTTGTACACGCGGATGAGAGAACTGTGTCAAAAAGAAAAGAAAAAAAATGCAGCGAAATTTGTGACTCTATAAGCTTGGGTTACTTAAGAACACACACAACAGACTGTTTTTATGTTGTTGAGGCGTCGACCGTCTGTTGTGCTCTTAAGAGTAAATGACACTCAGACCCTCTTCCATTTCCCAAGTGGAATTTCCTCCGATGCAATAGCGTTGGCGAAATTCCCGTAAGGTAAGCAGAAGTACATAACTGATACAATTTTTTTTTTACTTTCAAAAGCTGGAGTCCACAACTTGGGCTTCGGGAATATATTTTAGCTTACGGTAGAAGGCACACGCTTTGCTGTAATATCAGTGGAATGGGCATAGAAAGCAAAGGAAGTGACAGATCTGCGCTTTTTGTTTTTTTGTGAACTAATATATGTAGGCATTGATATGTAGGTATAAAACACTGCCCAGAAGTTTCAATAGCAATGCTAGGCCACAGGATATAGAATTCATTTTTTTCCCAACACCCTGTCCTCAACTGCACATCCCCCAAAGTATTTATCCTCAGGGAACCAGCACTTTCTGTGGGAACTTCAAAGAATCTGATAAAGACCTACGTTACAGTTTCTGCAAGGACTTACGCGACGAGGAAGTCGAAACTCATCCATTTATCTATAGCCCGCTACTTGCTGTGAGTAACGAACTTTCAGGCACTGCCGTCTCGTCTCCGCCGGCTGGATATCGCAGAAGACGTTACTAGGGTTCCCGATAACGAGGACTTCGTAATTACTGATGGCATGAATGGCATGCCTCTTCTCCTGACAATGCCTGCTGTTCCAGTTCAAACCCACATTGAGACCGTTGACGACGAAAGAAGTTTCCACAGCGTAAGACAAATCTTCAATGAACAGAACATAAACTCTACTCTTCAAACTACGACACACTTGACTCAATGACTAACGCCACCTGCGCATCGCGCTCCCCGAGCACACGTTTAACTTTCCTGAGGGACACTCACTTGAACGAGGCACCTTAGTTTTCCAAGTCTCTTGATCCTTTTTGTACGCTGTATATCTGCGACGTGCAGTATTCCTTCTATGTGATTCAAAATCTTCAAACTTCTCAAGCATTAAGTAAAGACCCCGAAAGCTTCTGCGGGGATTACGGTGTTGAGTTCAAAGTATGGTATTCAAAGTAGTATTCAAACAAGTCACGGGTATCCCACCGCGGGTTTCTTTCACATTGCATCGGTGAGCCTGTTTGCAGGGAAGGAAGGCAACCGAAAGACAGAAAGAAGCAAGGTTAACCAGGAAAGCTGGTTGGCTACCCTACGCTGGAGAATGGGAAAGGTGAACACAAAGATGAGAGAGAGAGAGAGAGAGGGGGGGGGAAGAGAATGAGCAACAAACTCGCTTGACCTGTGCCGGTCTGCACTACTATAGAGGCGTTTTGTAACAACCTAGAGATGTTGTTCAAATAAGACGTACGTTCCGCTGTCATCCCCATTAGTGCACAGTTGGGTATCTTTTTTAACCTTTTTTGCAAAGCCGAAACTATGTTCGTTCATTAAATATTAATAATTTTACGCAGACACGAGTTCGGCAAATTTGCGTTCAAAACGCCTGAAACTCTCGTATGCCTAAGGATGCGTGAGGAGCTTCGTGATTTAGAAGCAAGACTTAACGTACCGAGAAAATAAAAAAACGGTCGAACCTTGCAATTTGGGCGCGATTAGATTGAACGTGCCCGATAATGAGACATAATATTTAGGGAAGCGGTGAGTCGCTAATACATCGCGTGCGGTCACCTTGGTGAATTAATTCTCAGTAATAAAGAAATGAAGTAGAATAGTGAAGCGCCGAAAAAAAAAACACGTTTGCAGAGCACTGCTCGCTTAATTGAAAGAGCTCCTAATTCTCCGTAGCGGCAACACTGCCCTCCAAGTATCGCAGATACCGACGGCATTTCAAATTATAGATTAAAACTCACGTTTATGCATGTTCCAGGACCAATATTCGTTCCACACTTAAACACAAGCGCCGTGCGATGAAAACGAATTTCTGTTTCCATTAAAACTGTCTTTCTAAAGCTTCCTCACGTAGCGAATAAATTATTCATTCGATCAGCTTACAGCAGCGTGAGGCTATTACAGTTATCTTTGCTGAAAAAAGTCTTACGTATCCTGGATGCGCAATTTTATGACAGCCTCTCATTGGTACGTGTGAGGATACGCGCCTGAACTGGAATGGAAGGCATTAGTGGAGGATGTAAGTTATTAACTTTTTACTGGCAGCGCGAGCACGAGGCAGGCTGGGAAAGCGTCGGGAGTGTCCTTCTACATTCAGTTCGCGACAAAACACACATACAACTCATCATCCATACCGCCAAACAGAGGCTGCGGTATACATAATAATATTTGATCACTAATGGCTTTCTTCTGCTTTCCAGACTAAACAAGCGTTCTAACGTACCCCGCGAATAAATGACATTCTTTGACTATGCCACTAAGAACTCCTCGGCATTAGTAGATCACCCTGCATTAAAACATAGATGACTACAAGCGCAAAACGACGTGTCATTTGATATTCGTGTAAAATATACAACGGCAGTTAACTCTCTTAGACACTTGGGATGCTCATTTGAGAGTATGCAACGTATGCGTGGATATATTCTTCAAACAGAGGAGAATACTGTAGTCTTTTAGTGTACGTGTACTGAAACACAGTATTCTAACCTCTAAAGATATTCTATGGGACAGGGAAGGCAAGCATGGTAAGGAGTGAAGGCGATCGCGCAGTTGCTCGTAAACAAACATGGAAATGATCCAATAAGAGAGCGAAGCACTTGTTTCCTTTAAAATTACGTTTATGTTTACCAATCCCACCGTTTGTTGGGGAGCAAGAACTACCACAAAGTGATCCATAATCAAGGCGAAATATTGAGCCCGCTTCAAACAAAAAGAAGTAAACGCTAGCCTTCTTCGATGCTTCTTATATTGAACGAAAATAACAGTGAATCAAGGTGGGCCGAAAGTCTCAAGAAGAAAAGTACTGCACCGTCAATAAATGTGCCCTCTCGCTCAATATGTACGAACGCGTGCACCCTTCTCATTTCAATACGTTAGCGCGAAGGACTAGACCCTAAACCTGGATGTTCGGGTCAAGCGTAACACGGCGCAGAACATATATGCGCACGGCGCTCAATTTGAATAAATTGCGATGATCCCGACCATTTGTTTTTGTTAGTTAACAACTCGCTGCGTTAGGGTAGTAGGGATAGTAACTACGGCAAAAAAAAATGTTCGTTACCGGCCCGCGTTTTAAGAGGATTATCATTCGGTTGTATTTTTCAAAAGATTGGTCCCCGCTGTGTGTCCGCTCGATTCAGTGAACCGTATCGTCCCTACGAG